>NW_026909195.1:0-122334 GCF_033115175.1 Lepus europaeus
AATAGGCATACGCAGTGCATGGGATTTCTGAAGCCTGAGTGAAGGAGACGCAGCTTACGGGAGCTCTGTTACCTGGATGCAGATCGACGCAGTTTCCAGGAGTTCTCTGTCCTTGGTGTAGAGAGGAGCTCTTTCCTGGAGTTCTGTAGCTTAGAAGTAGGTATTCGCTATATGCGGGTTTTTTGTATGCTGAGTGTGTGTAGCAGAAGCAACTTTCGGGATTTCTGTAAAATGGATGTAGAGCGGCGCGGTTTCCAGGAGTTCTCTATCCTTTGTGTAGAGAGGAGCTAGCTGTTTCCTGGAGTTCTGTAGACTGTAATTAGCCACTCGCTATATGTGCGTTGTCTGTATCCTGAGTGTAGGAGTTGCAACTTCTGTGAGGTCTGTAACCTAAGTGTCGAGAGATGCAGTGTCCAGGAGTTCTGTAGGTTGAATGTACAGAGAAGCTGTTTCCCGGGGTTCTGCGGCCTGGGAGTAGGCATACGCTGTATACGGGATTCCTATGGCCTGAGTGTATCAGGCGCAGCTTACGGGAGTTCTGTAACCTAGACGTACAGAGATGCAGTTTACTGGAGTTGTGCATCCTGGGCATAGAGAGAAGTTGTTTACGGGAGTTCTGAAGCCTGGGAGTAGGCTTTCGCCATATGCGGGTTTTCTGTATCCTGAGTGCAGCAGATGCAGCTTACGGTAGTTCTGCCACCTGAACGTAGTGAGAAGCATTTTACCGGAGGTCTGTATCCTTGTGTAGAGAGAAGCAGTTTACAAGAGTTCGGCAGCCTTGGAGTAGGCATACGCTGTATATGGGATTCCCGTAGCCTGAGTGTAGCAGACGCAGCTTAAGGGAGTTCTGTAACCTGGATGTAGAGAGACGCGGTTTAGCGGAGTTCTGCATCCTGGGAGTAGAGAGACGTTGTTTACGGGAGTTCTGTAGCCTGGAATTAGGCATTCACAATGTGCGGGTTTTCTGTATCCTGTGTGTAGGAGATGCAGCTTACAGGAGTTCTGCCCCCTGAATGTAGAGAGACACAGCTTAGCGGAGTTAGGTGTCCTGGGTGTAGGGAGAGGCAGTTTACGGGACTTCCGTATCCTGGAATTAGGCATACACAATACGCGGGTTTACTGTACCCTGAGTGTAGGATAGCCAGCTTACGGGTGTTCTGTACCACGGATATCGAGAGACACAGTTTCCAGGAGTCCTGCAGCCTGAGTGGAGCACACGATGCTTACGGGGAATTCTGTAACCTGCATGTAGACAGATGCAGTTTACCGGAGTTCTGTATCTGAGTGCTGAGAGCAGTGGTTTCCAAGAGGTCTGTAGCCTGGCAATAGGCATACGCAGTGCATGGGATTTCTGAAGCCTGAGTGAAGGAGACGCAGCTTACGGGAGCTCTGTTACCTGGATGCAGATCGACGCAGTTTCCAGGAGTTCTCTGTCCTTGGTGTAGAGAGGAGCTCTTTCCTGGAGTTCTGTAGCTTAGAAGTAGGTATTCGCTATATGCGGGTTTTTTGTATGCTGAGTGTGTGTAGCAGAAGCAACTTTCGGGATTTCTGTAAAATGGATGTAGAGCGGCGCGGTTTCCAGGAGTTCTCTATCCTTTGTGTAGAGAGGAGCTAGCTGTTTCCTGGAGTTCTGTAGACTGTAATTAGCCACTCGCTATATGTGCGTTGTCTGTATCCTGAGTGTAGGAGTTGCAACTTCTGTGAGGTCTGTAACCTAAGTGTCGAGAGATGCAGTGTCCAGGAGTTCTGTAGGTTGAATGTACAGAGAAGCTGTTTCCCGGGGTTCTGCGGCCTGGGAGTAGGCATACGCTGTATACGGGATTCCTATGGCCTGAGTGTATCAGGCGCAGCTTACGGGAGTTCTGTAACCTAGACGTACAGAGATGCAGTTTACTGGAGTTGTGCATCCTGGGCGTAGAGAGAAGTTGTTTACGGGAGTTCTGAAGCCTGGGAGTAGGCTTTCGCCATATGCGGGTTTTCTGTATCCTGAGTGCAGCAGATGCAGCTTACGGTAGTTCTGCCACCTGAACGTAGTGAGAAGCATTTTACGGAGGTCTGTATCCTTGTGTAGAGAGAAGCAGTTTACAAGAGTTCGGCAGCCTTGGAGTAGGCATACGCTGTATATGGGATTCCCGTAGCCTGAGTGTAGCAGACGCAGCTTAAGGGAGTTCTGTAACCTGGATGTAGAGAGACGCGGTTTAGCGGAGTTCTGCATCCTGGGAGTAGAGAGACGTTGTTTACGGGAGTTCTGTAGCCTGGAATTAGGCATTCACAATGTGCGGGTTTTCTGTATCCTGTGTGTAGGAGATGCAGCTTACAGGAGTTCTGCCCCCTGAATGTAGAGAGACACAGCTTAGCGGAGTTAGGTGTCCTGGGTGTAGGGAGAGGCAGTTTACGGGACTTCCGTATCCTGGAATTAGGCATACACAATACGCGGGTTTACTGTACCCTGAGTGTAGGATAGCCAGCTTACGGGTGTTCTGTACCACGGATATCGAGAGACACAGTTTCCAGGAGTCCTGCAGCCTGAGTGGAGCACACGATGCTTACGGGGAATTCTGTAACCTGCATGTAGAGAGATGCAGTTTACCGGAGTTCTGTATCTGAGTGCTGAGAGCAGTGGTTTCCAAGAGGTCTGTAGCCTGGCAATAGGCATACGCAGTGCATGGGATTTCTGAAGCCTGAGTGAAGGAGACGCAGCTTACGGGAGCTCTGTTACCTGGATGCAGATCGACGCAGTTTCCAGGAGTTCTCTGTCCTTGGTGTAGAGAGGAGCTCTTTCCTGGAGTTCTGTAGCTTAGAAGTAGGTATTCGCTATATGCGGGTTTTTTGTATGCTGAGTGTGTGTAGCAGAAGCAACTTTCGGGATTTCTGTAAAATGGATGTAGAGCGGCGCGGTTTCCAGGAGTTCTCTATCCTTTGTGTAGAGAGGAGCTAGCTGTTTCCTGGAGTTCTGTAGACTGTAATTAGCCACTCGCTATATGTGCGTTGTCTGTATCCTGAGTGTAGGAGTTGCAACTTCTGTGAGGTCTGTAACCTAAGTGTCGAGAGATGCAGTGTCCAGGAGTTCTGTAGGTTGAATGTACAGAGAAGCTGTTTCCCGGGGTTCTGCGACCTGGGAGTAGGCATACGCTGTATACGGGATTCCTATGGCCTGAGTGTATCAGGCGCAGCTTACGGGAGTTCTGTAACCTAGACGTACAGAGATGCAGTTTACTGGAGTTGTGCATCCTGGGCGTAGAGAGAAGTTGTTTACGGGAGTTCTGAAGCCTGGGAGTAGGCTTTCGCCATAAGCGGGTTTTCTGTATCCTGAGTGCAGCAGATGCAGCTTACGGTAGTTCTGCCACCTGAACGTAGTGAGAAGCATTTTACCGGAGGTCTGTATCCTTGTGTAGAGAGAAGCAGTTTACAAGAGTTCGGCAGCCTTGGAGTAGGCATACGCTGTATATGGGATTCCCGTAGCCTGAGTGTAGCAGACGCAGCTTAAGGGAGTTCTGTAACCTGGATGTAGAGAGACGCGGTTTAGCGGAGTTCTGCATCCTGGGAGTAGAGAGACGTTGTTTACGGGAGTTCTGTAGCCTGGAATTAGGCATTCACAATGTGCGGGTTTTCTGTATCCTGTGTGTAGGAGATGCAGCTTACAGGAGTTCTGCCCCCTGAATGTAGAGAGACACAGCTTAGCGGAGTTAGGTGTCCTGGGTGTAGGGAGAGGCAGTTTACGGGACTTCCGTATCCTGGAATTAGGCATACACAATACGCGGGTTTACTGTACCCTGAGTGTAGGATAGCCAGCTTACGGGTGTTCTGTACCACGGATATCGAGAGACACAGTTTCCAGGAGTCCTGCAGCCTGAGTGGAGCACACGATGCTTACGGGGAATTCTGTAACCTGCATGTAGAGAGACGCAGTTTACCGGAGTTCTGTATCTGAGTGCTGAGAGCAGTGGTTTCCAAGAGGTCTGTAGCCTGGCAATAGGCATACGCAGTGCATGGGATTTCTGAAGCCTGAGTGAAGGAGACGCAGCTTACGGGAGCTCTGTTACCTGGATGCAGATCGACGCAGTTTCCAGGAGTTCTCTGTCCTTGGTGTAGAGAGGAGCTCTTTCCTGGAGTTCTGTAGCTTAGAAGTAGGTATTCGCTATATGCGGGTTTTTTGTATGCTGAGTGTGTGTAGCAGAAGCAACTTTCGGGATTTCTGTAAAATGGATGTAGAGCGGCGCGGTTTCCAGGAGTTCTCTATCCTTTGTGTAGAGAGGAGCTAGCTGTTTCCTGGAGTTCTGTAGACTGTAATTAGCCACTCGCTATATGTGTGTTGTCTGTATCCTGAGTGTAGGAGTTGCAACTTCTGTGAGGTCTGTAACCTAAGTGTCGAGAGATGCAGTGTCCAGGAGTTCTGTAGGTTGAATGTACAGAGAAGCTGTTTCCCGGGGTTCTGCGGCCTGGGAGTAGGCATACGCTGTATACGGGATTCCTATGGCCTGAGTGTATCAGGCGCAGCTTACGGGAGTTCTGTAACCTAGACGTACAGAGATGCAGTTTACTGGAGTTGTGCATCCTGGGCGTAGAGAGAAGTTGTTTACGGGAGTTCTGAAGCCTGGGAGTAGGCTTTCGCCATATGCGGGTTTTCTGTATCCTGAGTGCAGCAGATGCAGCTTACGGTAGTTCTGCCACCTGAAAGTAGTGAGAAGCATTTTACCGGAGGTCTGTATCCTTGTGTAGAGAGAAGCAGTTTACAAGAGTTCGGCAGCCTTGGAGTAGGCATACGCTGTATATGGGATTCCCGTAGCCTGAGTGTAGCAGACGCAGCTTAAGGGAGTTCTGTAACCTGGATGTAGAGAGACGCGGTTTAGCGGAGTTCTGCATCCTGGGAGTAGAGAGACGTTGTTTACGGGAGTTCTGTAGCCTGGAATTAGGCATTCACAATGTGCGGGTTTTCTGTATCCTGTGTGTAGGAGATGCAGCTTACAGGAGTTCTGCCCCCTGAATGTAGAGAGACACAGCTTAGCGGAGTTAGGTGTCCTGGGTGTAGGGAGAGGCAGTTTACGGGACTTCCGTATCCTGGAATTAGGCATACACAATACGCGGGTTTACTGTACCCTGAGTGTAGGATAGCCAGCTTACGGGTGTTCTGTACCACGGATATCGAGAGACACAGTTTCCAGGAGTCCTGCAGCCTGAGTGGAGCACACGATGCTTACGGGGAATTCTGTAACCTGCATGTAGAGAGATGCAGTTTACCGGAGTTCTGTATCTGAGTGCTGAGAGCAGTGGTTTCCAAGAGGTCTGTAGCCTGGCAATAGGCATACGCAGTGCATGGGATTTCTGAAGCCTGAGTGAAGGAGACGCAGCTTACGGGAGCTCTGTTACCTGGATGCAGATCGACGCAGTTTCCAGGAGTTCTCTGTCCTTGGTGTAGAGAGGAGCTCTTTCCTGGAGTTCTGTAGCTTAGAAGTAGGTATTCGCTATATGCGGGTTTTTTGTATGCTGAGTGTGTGTAGCAGAAGCAACTTTCGGGATTTCTGTAAAATGGATGTAGAGCGGCGCGGTTTCCAGGAGTTCTCTATCCTTTGTGTAGAGAGGAGCTAGCTGTTTCCTGGAGTTCTGTAGACTGTAATTAGCCACTCGCTATATGTGCGTTGTCTGTATCCTGAGTGTAGGAGTTGCAACTTCTGTGAGGTCTGTAACCTAAGTGTCGAGAGATGCAGTGTCCAGGAGTTCTGTAGGTTGAATGTACAGAGAAGCTGTTTCCCGGGGTTCTGCGGCCTGGGAGTAGGCATACGCTGTATACGGGATTCCTATGGCCTGAGTGTATCAGGCGCAGCTTACGGGAGTTCTGTAACCTAGACGTACAGAGATGCAGTTTACTGGAGTTGTGCATCCTGGGCATAGAGAGAAGTTGTTTACGGGAGTTCTGAAGCCTGGGAGTAGGCTTTCGCCATATGCGGGTTTTCTGTATCCTGAGTGCAGCAGATGCAGCTTACGGTAGTTCTGCCACCTGAACGTAGTGAGAAGCATTTTACCGGAGGTCTGTATCCTTGTGTAGAGAGAAGCAGTTTACAAGAGTTCGGCAGCCTTGGAGTAGGCATACGCTGTATATGGGATTCCCGTAGCCTGAGTGTAGCAGACGCAGCTTAAGGGAGTTCTGTAACCTGGATGTAGAGAGACGCGGTTTAGCGGAGTTCTGCATCCTGGGAGTAGAGAGACGTTGTTTACGGGAGTTCTGTAGCCTGGAATTAGGCATTCACAATGTGCGGGTTTTCTGTATCCTGTGTGTAGGAGATGCAGCTTACAGGAGTTCTGCCCCCTGAATGTAGAGAGACACAGCTTAGCGGAGTTAGGTGTCCTGGGTGTAGGGAGAGGCAGTTTACGGGACTTCCGTATCCTGGAATTAGGCATACACAATACGCGGGTTTACTGTACCCTGAGTGTAGGATAGCCAGCTTACGGGTGTTCTGTACCACGGATATCGAGAGACACAGTTTCCAGGAGTCCTGCAGCCTGAGTGGAGCACACGATGCTTACGGGGAATTCTGTAACCTGCATGTAGACAGATGCAGTTTACCGGAGTTCTGTATCTGAGTGCTGAGAGCAGTGGTTTCCAAGAGGTCTGTAGCCTGGCAATAGGCATACGCAGTGCATGGGATTTCTGAAGCCTGAGTGAAGGAGACGCAGCTTACGGGAGCTCTGTTACCTGGATGCAGATCGACGCAGTTTCCAGGAGTTCTCTGTCCTTGGTGTAGAGAGGAGCTCTTTCCTGGAGTTCTGTAGCTTAGAAGTAGGTATTCGCTATATGCGGGTTTTTTGTATGCTGAGTGTGTGTAGCAGAAGCAACTTTCGGGATTTCTGTAAAATGGATGTAGAGCGGCGCGGTTTCCAGGAGTTCTCTATCCTTTGTGTAGAGAGGAGCTAGCTGTTTCCTGGAGTTCTGTAGACTGTAATTAGCCACTCGCTATATGTGCGTTGTCTGTATCCTGAGTGTAGGAGTTGCAACTTCTGTGAGGTCTGTAACCTAAGTGTCGAGAGATGCAGTGTCCAGGAGTTCTGTAGGTTGAATGTACAGAGAAGCTGTTTCCCGGGGTTCTGCGGCCTGGGAGTAGGCATACGCTGTATACGGGATTCCTATGGCCTGAGTGTATCAGGCGCAGCTTACGGGAGTTCTGTAACCTAGACGTACAGAGATGCAGTTTACTGGAGTTGTGCATCCTGGGCGTAGAGAGAAGTTGTTTACGGGAGTTCTGAAGCCTGGGAGTAGGCTTTCGCCATAAGCGGGTTTTCTGTATCCTGAGTGCAGCAGATGCAGCTTACGGTAGTTCTGCCACCTGAACGTAGTGAGAAGCATTTTACCGGAGGTCTGTATCCTTGTGTAGAGAGAAGCAGTTTACAAGAGTTCGGCAGCCTTGGAGTAGGCATACGCTGTATATGGGATTCCCGTAGCCTGAGTGTAGCAGACGCAGCTTAAGGGAGTTCTGTAACCTGGATGTAGAGAGACGCGGTTTAGCGGAGTTCTGCATCCTGGGAGTAGAGAGACGTTGTTTACGGGAGTTCTGTAGCCTGGAATTAGGCATTCACAATGTGCGGGTTTTCTGTATCCTGTGTGTAGGAGATGCAGCTTACAGGAGTTCTGCCCCCTGAATGTAGAGAGACACAGCTTAGCGGAGTTAGGTGTCCTGGGTGTAGGGAGAGGCAGTTTACGGGACTTCCGTATCCTGGAATTAGGCATACACAATACGCGGGTTTACTGTACCCTGAGTGTAGGATAGCCAGCTTACGGGTGTTCTGTACCACGGATATCGAGAGACACAGTTTCCAGGAGTCCTGCAGCCTGAGTGGAGCACACGATGCTTACGGGGAATTCTGTAACCTGCATGTAGAGAGATGCAGTTTACCGGAGTTCTGTATCTGAGTGCTGAGAGCAGTGGTTTCCAAGAGGTCTGTAGCCTGGCAATAGGCATACGCAGTGCATGGGATTTCTGAAGCCTGAGTGAAGGAGACGCAGCTTACGGGAGCTCTGTTACCTGGATGCAGATCGACGCAGTTTCCAGGAGTTCTCTGTCCTTGGTGTAGAGAGGAGCTCTTTCCTGGAGTTCTGTAGCTTAGAAGTAGGTATTCGCTATATGCGGGTTTTTTGTATGCTGAGTGTGTGTAGCAGAAGCAACTTTCGGGATTTCTGTAAAATGGATGTAGAGCGGCGCGGTTTCCAGGAGTTCTCTATCCTTTGTGTAGAGAGGAGCTAGCTGTTTCCTGGAGTTCTGTAGACTGTAATTAGCCACTCGCTATATGTGCGTTGTCTGTATCCTGAGTGTAGGAGTTGCAACTTCTGTGAGGTCTGTAACCTAAGTGTCGAGAGATGCAGTGTCCAGGAGTTCTGTAGGTTGAATGTACAGAGAAGCTGTTTCCCGGGGTTCTGCGGCCTGGGAGTAGGCATACGCTGTATACGGGATTCCTATGGCCTGAGTGTATCAGGCGCAGCTTACGGGAGTTCTGTAACCTAGACGTACAGAGATGCAGTTTACTGGAGTTGTGCATCCTGGGCATAGAGAGAAGTTGTTTACGGGAGTTCTGAAGCCTGGGAGTAGGCTTTCGCCATATGCGGGTTTTCTGTATCCTGAGTGCAGCAGATGCAGCTTACGGTAGTTCTGCCACCTGAACGTAGTGAGAAGCATTTTACCGGAGGTCTGTATCCTTGTGTAGAGAGAAGCAGTTTACAAGAGTTCGGCAGCCTTGGAGTAGGCATACGCTGTATATGGGATTCCCGTAGCCTGAGTGTAGCAGACGCAGCTTAAGGGAGTTCTGTAACCTGGATGTAGAGAGACGCGGTTTAGCGGAGTTCTGCATCCTGGGAGTAGAGAGACGTTGTTTACGGGAGTTCTGTAGCCTGGAATTAGGCATTCACAATGTGCGGGTTTTCTGTATCCTGTGTGTAGGAGATGCAGCTTACAGGAGTTCTGCCCCCTGAATGTAGAGAGACACAGCTTAGCGGAGTTAGGTGTCCTGGGTGTAGGGAGAGGCAGTTTACGGGACTTCCGTATCCTGGAATTAGGCATACACAATACGCGGGTTTACTGTACCCTGAGTGTAGGATAGCCAGCTTACGGGTGTTCTGTACCACGGATATCGAGAGACACAGTTTCCAGGAGTCCTGCAGCCTGAGTGGAGCACACGATGCTTACGGGGAATTCTGTAACCTGCATGTAGACAGATGCAGTTTACCGGAGTTCTGTATCTGAGTGCTGAGAGCAGTGGTTTCCAAGAGGTCTGTAGCCTGGCAATAGGCATACGCAGTGCATGGGATTTCTGAAGCCTGAGTGAAGGAGACGCAGCTTACGGGAGCTCTGTTACCTGGATGCAGATCGACGCAGTTTCCAGGAGTTCTCTGTCCTTGGTGTAGAGAGGAGCTCTTTCCTGGAGTTCTGTAGCTTAGAAGTAGGTATTCGCTATATGCGGGTTTTTTGTATGCTGAGTGTGTGTAGCAGAAGCAACTTTCGGGATTTCTGTAAAATGGATGTAGAGCGGCGCGGTTTCCAGGAGTTCTCTATCCTTTGTGTAGAGAGGAGCTAGCTGTTTCCTGGAGTTCTGTAGACTGTAATTAGCCACTCGCTATATGTGCGTTGTCTGTATCCTGAGTGTAGGAGTTGCAACTTCTGTGAGGTCTGTAACCTAAGTGTCGAGAGATGCAGTGTCCAGGAGTTCTGTAGGTTGAATGTACAGAGAAGCTGTTTCCCGGGGTTCTGCGGCCTGGGAGTAGGCATACGCTGTATACGGGATTCCTATGGCCTGAGTGTATCAGGCGCAGCTTACGGGAGTTCTGTAACCTAGACGTACAGAGATGCAGTTTACTGGAGTTGTGCATCCTGGGCGTAGAGAGAAGTTGTTTACGGGAGTTCTGAAGCCTGGGAGTAGGCTTTCGCCATAAGCGGGTTTTCTGTATCCTGAGTGCAGCAGATGCAGCTTACGGTAGTTCTGCCACCTGAACGTAGTGAGAAGCATTTTACCGGAGGTCTGTATCCTTGTGTAGAGAGAAGCAGTTTACAAGAGTTCGGCAGCCTTGGAGTAGGCATACGCTGTATATGGGATTCCCGTAGCCTGAGTGTAGCAGACGCAGCTTAAGGGAGTTCTGTAACCTGGATGTAGAGAGACGCGGTTTAGCGGAGTTCTGCATCCTGGGAGTAGAGAGACGTTGTTTACGGGAGTTCTGTAGCCTGGAATTAGGCATTCACAATGTGCGGGTTTTCTGTATCCTGTGTGTAGGAGATGCAGCTTACAGGAGTTCTGCCCCCTGAATGTAGAGAGACACAGCTTAGCGGAGTTAGGTGTCCTGGGTGTAGGGAGAGGCAGTTTACGGGACTTCCGTATCCTGGAATTAGGCATACACAATACGCGGGTTTACTGTACCCTGAGTGTAGGATAGCCAGCTTACGGGTGTTCTGTACCACGGATATCGAGAGACACAGTTTCCAGGAGTCCTGCAGCCTGAGTGGAGCACACGATGCTTACGGGGAATTCTGTAACCTGCATGTAGAGAGATGCAGTTTACCGGAGTTCTGTATCTGAGTGCTGAGAGCAGTGGTTTCCAAGAGGTCTGTAGCCTGGCAATAGGCATACGCAGTGCATGGGATTTCTGAAGCCTGAGTGAAGGAGACGCAGCTTACGGGAGCTCTGTTACCTGGATGCAGATCGACGCAGTTTCCAGGAGTTCTCTGTCCTTGGTGTAGAGAGGAGCTCTTTCCTGGAGTTCTGTAGCTTAGAAGTAGGTATTCGCTATATGCGGGTTTTTTGTATGCTGAGTGTGTGTAGCAGAAGCAACTTTCGGGATTTCTGTAAAATGGATGTAGAGCGGCGCGGTTTCCAGGAGTTCTCTATCCTTTGTGTAGAGAGGAGCTAGCTGTTTCCTGGAGTTCTGTAGACTGTAATTAGCCACTCGCTATATGTGCGTTGTCTGTATCCTGAGTGTAGGAGTTGCAACTTCTGTGAGGTCTGTAACCTAAGTGTCGAGAGATGCAGTGTCCAGGAGTTCTGTAGGTTGAATGTACAGAGAAGCTGTTTCCCGGGGTTCTGCGGCCTGGGAGTAGGCATACGCTGTATACGGGATTCCTATGGCCTGAGTGTATCAGGCGCAGCTTACGGGAGTTCTGTAACCTAGACGTACAGAGATGCAGTTTACTGGAGTTGTGCATCCTGGGCGTAGAGAGAAGTTGTTTACGGGAGTTCTGAAGCCTGGGAGTAGGCTTTCGCCATAAGCGGGTTTTCTGTATCCTGAGTGCAGCAGATGCAGCTTACGGTAGTTCTGCCACCTGAACGTAGTGAGAAGCATTTTACCGGAGGTCTGTATCCTTGTGTAGAAAGAAGCAGTTTACAAGAGTTCGGCAGCCTTGGAGTAGGCATACGCTGTATATGGGATTCCCGTAGCCTGAGTGTAGCAGACGCAGCTTAAGGGAGTTCTGTAACCTGGATGTAGAGAGACGCGGTTTAGCGGAGTTCTGCATCCTGGGAGTAGAGAGACGTTGTTTACGGGAGTTCTGTAGCCTGGAATTAGGCATTCACAATGTGCGGGTTTTCTGTATCCTGTGTGTAGGAGATGCAGCTTACAGGAGTTCTGCCCCCTGAATGTAGAGAGACACAGCTTAGCGGAGTTAGGTGTCCTGGGTGTAGGGAGAGGCAGTTTACGGGACTTCCGTATCCTGGAATTAGGCATACACAATACGCGGGTTTACTGTACCCTGAGTGTAGGATAGCCAGCTTACGGGTGTTCTGTACCACGGATATCGAGAGACACAGTTTCCAGGAGTCCTGCAGCCTGAGTGGAGCACACGATGCTTACGGGGAATTCTGTAACCTGCATGTAGAGAGACGCAGTTTACCGGAGTTCTGTATCTGAGTGCTGAGAGCAGTGGTTTCCAAGAGGTCTGTAGCCTGGCAATAGGCATACGCAGTGTATGGGATTTCTGAAGCCTGAGTGTAGGAGACACAGCTTACGGGAGCTCTGTTACCTGGATGCAGATCGACGCAGTTTCCAGGAGTTCTCTGTCCTTGGTGTAGAGAGGAGCTCTTTCCTGGAGTTCTGTAGCTTAGAAGTAGGTATTCGCTATATGCGGGTTTTTTGTATGCTGAGTGTGTGTAGCAGACGCAACTTTCGGGATTTCTGTAAAATGGATGTAGAGCGGCGCGGTTTCCAGGAGTTCTCTATCCTTTGTGTAGAGAGGAGCTAGCTGTTTCCTGGAGTTCTGTAGACTGTAATTAGCCACTCGCTATATGTGCGTTGTCTGTATCCTGAGTGTAGGAGTTGCAACTTCTGTGAGGTCTGTAACCTAAGTGTCGAGAGATGCAGTGTCCAGGAGTTCTGTAGGTTGAATGTACAGAGAAGCTGTTTCCCGGGGTTCTGCGGCCTGGGAGTAGGCATACGCTGTATAGGGGATTCCTATGGCCTGAGTGTATCAGACGCAGCTTACGGGAGTTCTGTAACCTAGACGTACAGAGATGCAGTTTACTGGAGTTGTGCATCCTGGGCGTAGAGAGAAGTTGTTTACGGGAGTTCTGAAGCCTGGGAGTAGGCTTTCGCCATAAGCGGGTTTTCTGTATCCTGAGTGCAGCAGATGCAGCTTACGGTAGTTCTGCCACCTGAACGTAGTGAGAAGCATTTTACCGGAGGTCTGTATCCTTGTGTAGAGAGAAGCAGTTTACAAGAGTTCGGCAGCCTTGGAGTAGGCATACGCTGTATATGGGATTCCCGTAGCCTGAGTGTAGCAGACGCAGCTTAAGGGAGTTCTGTAACCTGGATGTAGAGAGACGCGGTTTAGCGGAGTTCTGCATCCTGGGAGTAGAGAGACGTTGTTTACGGGAGTTCTGTAGCCTGGAATTAGGCATTCACAATGTGCGGGTTTTCTGTATCCTGTGTGTAGGAGATGCAGCTTACAGGAGTTCTGCCCCCTGAATGTAGAGAGACACAGCTTAGCGGAGTTAGGTGTCCTGGGTGTAGGGAGAGGCAGTTTACGGGACTTCCGTATCCTGGAATTAGGCATACACAATACGCGGGTTTACTGTACCCTGAGTGTAGGATAGCCAGCTTACGGGTGTTCTGTACCACGGATATCGAGAGACACAGTTTCCAGGAGTCCTGCAGCCTGAGTGGAGCACAAGATGCTTACGGGGAATTCTGTAACCTGCATGTAGAGAGACGCAGTTTACCGGAGTTCTGTATCTGAGTGCTGAGAGCAGTGGTTTCCAAGAGGTCTGTAGCCTGGCAATAGGCATACGCAGTGTATGGGATTTCTGAAGCCTGAGTGTAGGAGACACAGCTTACGGGAGCTCTGTTACCTGGATGCAGATCGACGCAGTTTCCAGGAGTTCTCTGTCCTTGGTGTAGAGAGGAGCTCTTTCCTGGAGTTCTGTAGCTTAGAAGTAGGTATTCGCTATATGCGGGTTTTTTGTATGCTGAGTGTGTGTAGCAGACGCAACTTTCGGGATTTCTGTAAAATGGATGTAGAGCGGCGCGGTTTCCAGGAGTTCTCTATCCTTTGTGTAGAGAGGAGCTAGCTGTTTCCTGGAGTTCTGTAGACTGTAATTAGCCACTCGCTATATGTGCGTTGTCTGTATCCTGAGTGTAGGAGTTGCAACTTCTGTGAGGTCTGTAACCTAAGTGTCGAGAGATGCAGTGTCCAGGAGTTCTGTAGGTTGAATGTACAGAGAAGCTGTTTCCCGGGGTTCTGCGGCCTGGGAGTAGGCATACGCTGTATAGGGGATTCCTATGGCCTGAGTGTATCAGGCGCAGCTTACGGGAGTTCTGTAACCTAGACGTACAGAGATGCAGTTTACTGGAGTTGTGCATCCTGGGCGTAGAGAGAAGTTGTTTACGGGAGTTCTGAAGCCTGGGAGTAGGCTTTCGCCATATGCGGGTTTTCTGTATCCTGAGTGCAGCAGATGCAGCTTACGGTAGTTCTGCCACCTGAACGTAGTGAGAAGCATTTTACCGGAGGTCTGTATCCTTGTGTAGAGAGAAGCAGTTTACAAGAGTTCGGCAGCCTTGGAGTAGGCATACGCTGTATATGGGATTCCCGTAGCCTGAGTGTAGCAGACGCAGCTTAAGGGAGTTCTGTAACCTGGATGTAGAGAGACGCGGTTTAGCGGAGTTCTGCATCCTGGGAGTAGAGAGACGTTGTTTACGGGAGTTCTGTAGCCTGGAATTAGGCATTCACAATGTGCGGGTTTTCTGTATCCTGTGTGTAGGAGATGCAGCTTACAGGAGTTCTGCCCCCTGAATGTAGAGAGACACAGCTTAGCGGAGTTAGGTGTCCTGGGTGTAGGGAGAGGCAGTTTACGGGACTTCCGTATCCTGGAATTAGGCATACACAATACGCGGGTTTACTGTACCCTGAGTGTAGGATAGCCAGCTTACGGGTGTTCTGTACCACGGATATCGAGAGACACAGTTTCCAGGAGTCCTGCAGCCTGAGTGGAGCACAAGATGCTTACGGGGAATTCTGTAACCTGCATGTAGAGAGACGCAGTTTACCGGAGTTCTGTATCTGAGTGCTGAGAGCAGTGGTTTCCAAGAGGTCTGTAGCCTGGCAATAGGCATACGCAGTGCATGGGATTTCTGAAGCCTGAGTGAAGGAGACGCAGCTTACGGGAGCTCTGTTACCTGGATGCAGATCGACGCAGTTTCCAGGAGTTCTCTGTCCTTGGTGTAGAGAGGAGCTCTTTCCTGGAGTTCTGTAGCTTAGAAGTAGGTATTCGCTATATGCGGGTTTTTTGTATGCTGAGTGTGTGTAGCAGAAGCAACTTTCGGGATTTCTGTAAAATGGATGTAGAGCGGCGCGGTTTCCAGGAGTTCTCTATCCTTTGTGTAGAGAGGAGCTAGCTGTTTCCTGGAGTTCTGTAGACTGTAATTAGCCACTCGCTATATGTGCGTTGTCTGTATCCTGAGTGTAGGAGTTGCAACTTCTGTGAGGTCTGTAACCTAAGTGTCGAGAGATGCAGTGTCCAGCAGTTCTGTAGGTTGAATGTACAGAGAAGCTGTTTCCCGGGGTTCTGCGGCCTGGGAGTAGGCATACGCTGTATACGGGATTCCTATGGCCTGAGTGTATCAGGCGCAGCTTACGGGAGTTCTGTAACCTAGACGTACAGAGATGCAGTTTACTGGAGTTGTGCATCCTGGGCGTAGAGAGAAGTTGTTTACGGGAGTTCTGAAGCCTGGGAGTAGGCTTTCGCCATAAGCGGGTTTTCTGTATCCTGAGTGCAGCAGATGCAGCTTACGGTAGTTCTGCCACCTGAACGTAGTGAGAAGCATTTTACCGGAGGTCTGTATCCTTGTGTAGAGAGAAGCAGTTTACAAGAGTTCGGCAGCCTTGGAGTAGGCATACGCTGTATATGGGATTCCCGTAGCCTGAGTGTAGCAGACGCAGCTTAAGGGAGTTCTGTAACCTGGATGTAGAGAGACGCGGTTTAGCGGAGTTCTGCATCCTGGGAGTAGAGAGACGTTGTTTACGGGAGTTCTGTAGCCTGGAATTAGGCATTCACAATGTGCGGGTTTTCTGTATCCTGTGTGTAGGAGATGCAGCTTACAGGAGTTCTGCCCCCTGAATGTAGAGAGACACAGCTTAGCGGAGTTAGGTGTCCTGGGTGTAGGGAGAGGCAGTTTACGGGACTTCCGTATCCTGGAATTAGGCATACACAATACGCGGGTTTACTGTACCCTGAGTGTAGGATAGCCAGCTTACGGGTGTTCTGTACCACGGATATCGAGAGACACAGTTTCCAGGAGTCCTGCAGCCTGAGTGGAGCACACGATGCTTACGGGGAATTCTGTAACCTGCATGTAGACAGATGCAGTTTACCGGAGTTCTGTATCTGAGTGCTGAGAGCAGTGGTTTCCAAGAGGTCTGTAGCCTGGCAATAGGCATACGCAGTGCATGGGATTTCTGAAGCCTGAGTGAAGGAGACGCAGCTTACGGGAGCTCTGTTACCTGGATGCAGATCGACGCAGTTTCCAGGAGTTCTCTGTCCTTGGTGTAGAGAGGAGCTCTTTCCTGGAGTTCTGTAGCTTAGAAGTAGGTATTCGCTATATGCGGGTTTTTTGTATGCTGAGTGTGTGTAGCAGAAGCAACTTTCGGGATTTCTGTAAAATGGATGTAGAGCGGCGCGGTTTCCAGGAGTTCTCTATCCTTTGTGTAGAGAGGAGCTAGCTGTTTCCTGGAGTTCTGTAGACTGTAATTAGCCACTCGCTATATGTGCGTTGTCTGTATCCTGAGTGTAGGAGTTGCAACTTCTGTGAGGTCTGTAACCTAAGTGTCGAGAGATGCAGTGTCCAGGAGTTCTGTAGGTTGAATGTACAGAGAAGCTGTTTCCCGGGGTTCTGCGGCCTGGGAGTAGGCATACGCTGTATACGGGATTCCTATGGCCTGAGTGTATCAGGCGCAGCTTACGGGAGTTCTGTAACCTAGACGTACAGAGATGCAGTTTACTGGAGTTGTGCATCCTGGGCGTAGAGAGAAGTTGTTTACGGGAGTTCTGAAGCCTGGGAGTAGGCTTTCGCCATAAGCGGGTTTTCTGTATCCTGTGTGTAGGAGATGCAGCTTACAGGAGTTCTGCCCCCTGAATGTAGAGAGACACAGCTTAGCGGAGTTAGGTGTCCTGGGTGTAGGGAGAGGCAGTTTACGGGACTTCCGTATCCTGGAATTAGGCATACACAATACGCGGGTTTACTGTACCCTGAGTGTAGGATAGCCAGCTTACGGGTGTTCTGTACCACGGATATCGAGAGACACAGTTTCCAGGAGTCCTGCAGCCTGAGTGGAGCACACGATGCTTACGGGGAATTCTGTAACCTGCATGTAGAGAGACGCAGTTTACCGGAGTTCTGTATCTGAGTGCTGAGAGCAGTGGTTTCCAAGAGGTCTGTAGCCTGGCAATAGGCATACGCAGTGTATGGGATTTCTGAAGCCTGAGTGTAGGAGACACAGCTTACGGGAGCTCTGTTACCTGGATGCAGATCGACGCAGTTTCCAGGAGTTCTCTGTCCTTGGTGTAGAGAGGAGCTCTTTCCTGGAGTTCTGTAGCTTAGAAGTAGGTATTCGCTATATGCGGGTTTTTTGTATGCTGAGTGTGTGTAGCAGACGCAACTTTCGGGATTTCTGTAAAATGGATGTAGAGCGGCGCGGTTTCCAGGAGTTCTCTATCCTTTGTGTAGAGAGGAGCTAGCTGTTTCCTGGAGTTCTGTAGACTGTAATTAGCCACTCGCTATATGTGCGTTGTCTGTATCCTGAGTGTAGGAGTTGCAACTTCTGTGAGGTCTGTAACCTAAGTGTCGAGAGATGCAGTGTCCAGGAGTTCTGTAGGTTGAATGTACAGAGAAGCTGTTTCCCGGGGTTCTGCGGCCTGGGAGTAGGCATACGCTGTATAGGGGATTCCTATGGCCTGAGTGTATCAGACGCAGCTTACGGGAGTTCTGTAACCTAGACGTACAGAGATGCAGTTTACTGGAGTTGTGCATCCTGGGCGTAGAGAGAAGTTGTTTACGGGAGTTCTGAAGCCTGGGAGTAGGCTTTCGCCATAAGCGGGTTTTCTGTATCCTGAGTGCAGCAGATGCAGCTTACGGTAGTTCTGCCACCTGAACGTAGTGAGAAGCATTTTACCGGAGGTCTGTATCCTTGTGTAGAGAGAAGCAGTTTACAAGAGTTCGGCAGCCTTGGAGTAGGCATACGCTGTATATGGGATTCCCGTAGCCTGAGTGTAGCAGACGCAGCTTAAGGGAGTTCTGTAACCTGGATGTAGAGAGACGCGGTTTAGCGGAGTTCTGCATCCTGGGAGTAGAGAGACGTTGTTTACGGGAGTTCTGTAGCCTGGAATTAGGCATTCACAATGTGCGGGTTTTCTGTATCCTGTGTGTAGGAGATGCAGCTTACAGGAGTTCTGCCCCCTGAATGTAGAGAGACACAGCTTAGCGGAGTTAGGTGTCCTGGGTGTAGGGAGAGGCAGTTTACGGGACTTCCGTATCCTGGAATTAGGCATACACAATACGCGGGTTTACTGTACCCTGAGTGTAGGATAGCCAGCTTACGGGTGTTCTGTACCACGGATATCGAGAGACACAGTTTCCAGGAGTCCTGCAGCCTGAGTGGAGCACACGATGCTTACGGGGAATTCTGTAACCTGCATGTAGAGAGACGCAGTTCACCGGAGTTCTGTATCTGAGTGCTGAGAGCAGTGGTTTCCAAGAGGTCTGTAGCCTGGCAATAGGCATACGCAGTGTATGGGATTTCTGAAGCCTGAGTGTAGGAGACACAGCTTACGGGAGCTCTGTTACCTGGATGCAGATCGACGCAGTTTCCAGGAGTTCTCTGTCCTTGGTGTAGAGAGGAGCTCTTTCCTGGAGTTCTGTAGCTTAGAAGTAGGTATTCGCTATATGCGGGTTTTTTGTATGCTGAGTGTGTGTAGCAGACGCAACTTTCGGGATTTCTGTAAAATGGATGTAGAGCGGCGCAGTTTCCAGGAGTTCTCTATCCTTTGTGTAGAGAGGAGCTAGCTGTTTCCTGGAGTTCTGTAGACTGTAATTAGCCACTCGCTATATGTGCGTTGTCTGTATCCTGAGTGTAGGAGTTGCAACTTCTGTGAGGTCTGTAACCTAAGTGTCGAGAGATGCAGTGTCCAGGAGTTCTGTAGGTTGAATGTACAGAGAAGCTGTTTCCCGGGGTTCTGCGGCCTGGGAGTAGGCATACGCTGTATACGGGATTCCTATGGCCTGAGTGTATCAGGCGCAGCTTACGGGAGTTCTGTAACCTAGACGTACAGAGATGCAGTTTACTGGAGTTGTGCATCCTGGGCGTAGAGAGAAGTTGTTTACGGGAGTTCTGAAGCCTGGGAGTAGGCTTTCGCCATAAGCGGGTTTTCTGTATCCTGAGTGCAGCAGATGCAGCTTACGGTAGTTCTGCCACCTGAACGTAGTGAGAAGCATTTTACCGGAGGTCTGTATCCTTGTGTAGAGAGAAGCAGTTTACAAGAGTTCGGCAGCCTTGGAGTAGGCATACGCTGTATATGGGATTCCCGTAGCCTGAGTGTAGCAGACGCAGCTTAAGGGAGTTCTGTAACCTGGATGTAGAGAGACGCGGTTTAGCGGAGTTCTGCATCCTGGGAGTAGAGAGACGTTGTTTACGGGAGTTCTGTAGCCTGGAATTAGGCATTCACAATGTGCGGGTTTTCTGTATCCTGTGTGTAGGAGATGCAGCTTACAGGAGTTCTGCCCCCTGAATGTAGAGAGACACAGCTTAGCGGAGTTAGGTGTCCTGGGTGTAGGGAGAGGCAGTTTACGGGACTTCCGTATCCTGGAATTAGGCATACACAATACGCGGGTTTACTGTACCCTGAGTGTAGGATAGCCAGCTTACGGGTGTTCTGTACCACGGATATCGAGAGACACAGTTTCCAGGAGTCCTGCAGCCTGAGTGGAGCACACGATGCTTACGGGGAATTCTGTAACCTGCATGTAGAGAGATGCAGTTTACCGGAGTTCTGTATCTGAGTGCTGAGAGCAGTGGTTTCCAAGAGGTCTGTAGCCTGGCAATAGGCATACGCAGTGCATGGGATTTCTGAAGCCTGAGTGAAGGAGACGCAGCTTACGGGAGCTCTGTTACCTGGATGCAGATCGACGCAGTTTCCAGGAGTTCTCTGTCCTTGGTGTAGAGAGGAGCTCTTTCCTGGAGTTCTGTAGCTTAGAAGTAGGTATTCGCTATATGCGGGTTTTTTGTATGCTGAGTGTGTGTAGCAGAAGCAACTTTCGGGATTTCTGTAAAATGGATGTAGAGCGGCGCGGTTTCCAGGAGTTCTCTATCCTTTGTGTAGAGAGGAGCTAGCTGTTTCCTGGAGTTCTGTAGACTGTAATTAGCCACTCGCTATATGTGCGTTGTCTGTATCCTGAGTGTAGGAGTTGCAACTTCTGTGAGGTCTGTAACCTAAGTGTCGAGAGATGCAGTGTCCAGGAGTTCTGTAGGTTGAATGTACAGAGAAGCTGTTTCCCGGGGTTCTGCGGCCTGGGAGTAGGCATACGCTGTATACGGGATTCCTATGGCCTGAGTGTATCAGGCGCAGCTTACGGGAGTTCTGTAACCTAGACGTACAGAGATGCAGTTTACTGGAGTTGTGCATCCTGGGCATAGAGAGAAGTTGTTTACGGGAGTTCTGAAGCCTGGGAGTAGGCTTTCGCCATATGCGGGTTTTCTGTATCCTGAGTGCAGCAGATGCAGCTTACGGTAGTTCTGCCACCTGAACGTAGTGAGAAGCATTTTACCGGAGGTCTGTATCCTTGTGTAGAGAGAAGCAGTTTACAAGAGTTCGGCAGCCTTGGAGTAGGCATACGCTGTATATGGGATTCCCGTAGCCTGAGTGTAGCAGACGCAGCTTAAGGGAGTTCTGTAACCTGGATGTAGAGAGACGCGGTTTAGCGGAGTTCTGCATCCTGGGAGTAGAGAGACGTTGTTTACGGGAGTTCTGTAGCCTGGAATTAGGCATTCACAATGTGCGGGTTTTCTGTATCCTGTGTGTAGGAGATGCAGCTTACAGGAGTTCTGCCCCCTGAATGTAGAGAGACACAGCTTAGCGGAGTTAGGTGTCCTGGGTGTAGGGAGAGGCAGTTTACGGGACTTCCGTATCCTGGAATTAGGCATACACAATACGCGGGTTTACTGTACCCTGAGTGTAGGATAGCCAGCTTACGGGTGTTCTGTACCACGGATATCGAGAGACACAGTTTCCAGGAGTCCTGCAGCCTGAGTGGAGCACACGATGCTTACGGGGAATTCTGTAACCTGCATGTAGACAGATGCAGTTTACCGGAGTTCTGTATCTGAGTGCTGAGAGCAGTGGTTTCCAAGAGGTCTGTAGCCTGGCAATAGGCATACGCAGTGCATGGGATTTCTGAAGCCTGAGTGAAGGAGACGCAGCTTACGGGAGCTCTGTTACCTGGATGCAGATCGACGCAGTTTCCAGGAGTTCTCTGTCCTTGGTGTAGAGAGGAGCTCTTTCCTGGAGTTCTGTAGCTTAGAAGTAGGTATTCGCTATATGCGGGTTTTTTGTATGCTGAGTGTGTGTAGCAGAAGCAACTTTCGGGATTTCTGTAAAATGGATGTAGAGCGGCGCGGTTTCCAGGAGTTCTCTATCCTTTGTGTAGAGAGGAGCTAGCTGTTTCCTGGAGTTCTGTAGACTGTAATTAGCCACTCGCTATATGTGCGTTGTCTGTATCCTGAGTGTAGGAGTTGCAACTTCTGTGAGGTCTGTAACCTAAGTGTCGAGAGATGCAGTGTCCAGGAGTTCTGTAGGTTGAATGTACAGAGAAGCTGTTTCCCGGGGTTCTGCGGCCTGGGAGTAGGCATACGCTGTATACGGGATTCCTATGGCCTGAGTGTATCAGGCGCAGCTTACGGGAGTTCTGTAACCTAGACGTACAGAGATGCAGTTTACTGGAGTTGTGCATCCTGGGCGTAGAGAGAAGTTGTTTACGGGAGTTCTGAAGCCTGGGAGTAGGCTTTCGCCATATGCGGGTTTTCTGTATCCTGAGTGCAGCAGATGCAGCTTACGGTAGTTCTGCCACCTGAACGTAGTGAGAAGCATTTTACCGGAGGTCTGTATCCTTGTGTAGAGAGAAGCAGTTTACAAGAGTTCGGCAGCCTTGGAGTAGGCATACGCTGTATATGGGATTCCCGTAGCCTGAGTGTAGCAGACGCAGCTTAAGGGAGTTCTGTAACCTGGATGTAGAGAGACGCGGTTTAGCGGAGTTCTGCATCCTGGGAGTAGAGAGACGTTGTTTACGGGAGTTCTGTAGCCTGGAATTAGGCATTCACAATGTGCGGGTTTTCTGTATCCTGTGTGTAGGAGATGCAGCTTACAGGAGTTCTGCCCCCTGAATGTAGAGAGACACAGCTTAGCGGAGTTAGGTGTCCTGGGTGTAGGGAGAGGCAGTTTACGGGACTTCCGTATCCTGGAATTAGGCATACACAATACGCGGGTTTACTGTACCCTGAGTGTAGGATAGCCAGCTTACGGGTGTTCTGTACCACGGATATCGAGAGACACAGTTTCCAGGAGTCCTGCAGCCTGAGTGGAGCACAAGATGCTTACGGGGAATTCTGTAACCTGCATGTAGAGAGACGCAGTTTACCGGAGTTCTGTATCTGAGTGCTGAGAGCAGTGGTTTCCAAGAGGTCTGTAGCCTGGCAATAGGCATACGCAGTGCATGGGATTTCTGAAGCCTGAGTGAAGGAGACGCAGCTTACGGGAGCTCTGTTACCTGGATGCAGATCGACGCAGTTTCCAGGAGTTCTCTGTCCTTGGTGTAGAGAGGAGCTCTTTCCTGGAGTTCTGTAGCTTAGAAGTAGGTATTCGCTATATGCGGGTTTTTTGTATGCTGAGTGTGTGTAGCAGAAGCAACTTTCGGGATTTCTGTAAAATGGATGTAGAGCGGCGCGGTTTCCAGGAGTTCTCTATCCTTTGTGTAGAGAGGAGCTAGCTGTTTCCTGGAGTTCTGTAGACTGTAATTAGCCACTCGCTATATGTGCGTTGTCTGTATCCTGAGTGTAGGAGTTGCAACTTCTGTGAGGTCTGTAACCTAAGTGTCGAGAGATGCAGTGTCCAGCAGTTCTGTAGGTTGAATGTACAGAGAAGCTGTTTCCCGGGGTTCTGCGGCCTGGGAGTAGGCATACGCTGTATACGGGATTCCTATGGCCTGAGTGTATCAGGCGCAGCTTACGGGAGTTCTGTAACCTAGACGTACAGAGATGCAGTTTACTGGAGTTGTGCATCCTGGGCGTAGAGAGAAGTTGTTTACGGGAGTTCTGAAGCCTGGGAGTAGGCTTTCGCCATAAGCGGGTTTTCTGTATCCTGAGTGCAGCAGATGCAGCTTACGGTAGTTCTGCCACCTGAACGTAGTGAGAAGCATTTTACCGGAGGTCTGTATCCTTGTGTAGAGAGAAGCAGTTTACAAGAGTTCGGCAGCCTTGGAGTAGGCATACGCTGTATATGGGATTCCCGTAGCCTGAGTGTAGCAGACGCAGCTTAAGGGAGTTCTGTAACCTGGATGTAGAGAGACGCGGTTTAGCGGAGTTCTGCATCCTGGGAGTAGAGAGACGTTGTTTACGGGAGTTCTGTAGCCTGGAATTAGGCATTCACAATGTGCGGGTTTTCTGTATCCTGTGTGTAGGAGATGCAGCTTACAGGAGTTCTGCCCCCTGAATGTAGAGAGACACAGCTTAGCGGAGTTAGGTGTCCTGGGTGTAGGGAGAGGCAGTTTACGGGACTTCCGTATCCTGGAATTAGGCATACACAATACGCGGGTTTACTGTACCCTGAGTGTAGGATAGCCAGCTTACGGGTGTTCTGTACCACGGATATCGAGAGACACAGTTTCCAGGAGTCCTGCAGCCTGAGTGGAGCACACGATGCTTACGGGGAATTCTGTAACCTGCATGTAGACAGATGCAGTTTACCGGAGTTCTGTATCTGAGTGCTGAGAGCAGTGGTTTCCAAGAGGTCTGTAGCCTGGCAATAGGCATACGCAGTGCATGGGATTTCTGAAGCCTGAGTGAAGGAGACGCAGCTTACGGGAGCTCTGTTACCTGGATGCAGATCGACGCAGTTTCCAGGAGTTCTCTGTCCTTGGTGTAGAGAGGAGCTCTTTCCTGGAGTTCTGTAGCTTAGAAGTAGGTATTCGCTATATGCGGGTTTTTTGTATGCTGAGTGTGTGTAGCAGAAGCAACTTTCGGGATTTCTGTAAAATGGATGTAGAGCGGCGCGGTTTCCAGGAGTTCTCTATCCTTTGTGTAGAGAGGAGCTAGCTGTTTCCTGGAGTTCTGTAGACTGTAATTAGCCACTCGCTATATGTGCGTTGTCTGTATCCTGAGTGTAGGAGTTGCAACTTCTGTGAGGTCTGTAACCTAAGTGTCGAGAGATGCAGTGTCCAGGAGTTCTGTAGGTTGAATGTACAGAGAAGCTGTTTCCCGGGGTTCTGCGGCCTGGGAGTAGGCATACGCTGTATACGGGATTCCTATGGCCTGAGTGTATCAGGCGCAGCTTACGGGAGTTCTGTAACCTAGACGTACAGAGATGCAGTTTACTGGAGTTGTGCATCCTGGGCGTAGAGAGAAGTTGTTTACGGGAGTTCTGAAGCCTGGGAGTAGGCTTTCGCCATAAGCGGGTTTTCTGTATCCTGTGTGTAGGAGATGCAGCTTACAGGAGTTCTGCCCCCTGAATGTAGAGAGACACAGCTTAGCGGAGTTAGGTGTCCTGGGTGTAGGGAGAGGCAGTTTACGGGACTTCCGTATCCTGGAATTAGGCATACACAATACGCGGGTTTACTGTACCCTGAGTGTAGGATAGCCAGCTTACGGGTGTTCTGTACCACGGATATCGAGAGACACAGTTTCCAGGAGTCCTGCAGCCTGAGTGGAGCACACGATGCTTACGGGGAATTCTGTAACCTGCATGTAGAGAGACGCAGTTTACCGGAGTTCTGTATCTGAGTGCTGAGAGCAGTGGTTTCCAAGAGGTCTGTAGCCTGGCAATAGGCATACGCAGTGTATGGGATTTCTGAAGCCTGAGTGTAGGAGACACAGCTTACGGGAGCTCTGTTACCTGGATGCAGATCGACGCAGTTTCCAGGAGTTCTCTGTCCTTGGTGTAGAGAGGAGCTCTTTCCTGGAGTTCTGTAGCTTAGAAGTAGGTATTCGCTATATGCGGGTTTTTTGTATGCTGAGTGTGTGTAGCAGACGCAACTTTCGGGATTTCTGTAAAATGGATGTAGAGCGGCGCGGTTTCCAGGAGTTCTCTATCCTTTGTGTAGAGAGGAGCTAGCTGTTTCCTGGAGTTCTGTAGACTGTAATTAGCCACTCGCTATATGTGCGTTGTCTGTATCCTGAGTGTAGGAGTTGCAACTTCTGTGAGGTCTGTAACCTAAGTGTCGAGAGATGCAGTGTCCAGGAGTTCTGTAGGTTGAATGTACAGAGAAGCTGTTTCCCGGGGTTCTGCGGCCTGGGAGTAGGCATACGCTGTATAGGGGATTCCTATGGCCTGAGTGTATCAGACGCAGCTTACGGGAGTTCTGTAACCTAGACGTACAGAGATGCAGTTTACTGGAGTTGTGCATCCTGGGCGTAGAGAGAAGTTGTTTACGGGAGTTCTGAAGCCTGGGAGTAGGCTTTCGCCATAAGCGGGTTTTCTGTATCCTGAGTGCAGCAGATGCAGCTTACGGTAGTTCTGCCACCTGAACGTAGTGAGAAGCATTTTACCGGAGGTCTGTATCCTTGTGTAGAGAGAAGCAGTTTACAAGAGTTCGGCAGCCTTGGAGTAGGCATACGCTGTATATGGGATTCCCGTAGCCTGAGTGTAGCAGACGCAGCTTAAGGGAGTTCTGTAACCTGGATGTAGAGAGACGCGGTTTAGCGGAGTTCTGCATCCTGGGAGTAGAGAGACGTTGTTTACGGGAGTTCTGTAGCCTGGAATTAGGCATTCACAATGTGCGGGTTTTCTGTATCCTGTGTGTAGGAGATGCAGCTTACAGGAGTTCTGCCCCCTGAATGTAGAGAGACACAGCTTAGCGGAGTTAGGTGTCCTGGGTGTAGGGAGAGGCAGTTTACGGGACTTCCGTATCCTGGAATTAGGCATACACAATACGCGGGTTTACTGTACCCTGAGTGTAGGATAGCCAGCTTACGGGTGTTCTGTACCACGGATATCGAGAGACACAGTTTCCAGGAGTCCTGCAGCCTGAGTGGAGCACACGATGCTTACGGGGAATTCTGTAACCTGCATGTAGAGAGACGCAGTTCACCGGAGTTCTGTATCTGAGTGCTGAGAGCAGTGGTTTCCAAGAGGTCTGTAGCCTGGCAATAGGCATACGCAGTGTATGGGATTTCTGAAGCCTGAGTGTAGGAGACACAGCTTACGGGAGCTCTGTTACCTGGATGCAGATCGACGCAGTTTCCAGGAGTTCTCTGTCCTTGGTGTAGAGAGGAGCTCTTTCCTGGAGTTCTGTAGCTTAGAAGTAGGTATTCGCTATATGCGGGTTTTTTGTATGCTGAGTGTGTGTAGCAGACGCAACTTTCGGGATTTCTGTAAAATGGATGTAGAGCGGCGCAGTTTCCAGGAGTTCTCTATCCTTTGTGTAGAGAGGAGCTAGCTGTTTCCTGGAGTTCTGTAGACTGTAATTAGCCACTCGCTATATGTGCGTTGTCTGTATCCTGAGTGTAGGAGTTGCAACTTCTGTGAGGTCTGTAACCTAAGTGTCGAGAGATGCAGTGTCCAGGAGTTCTGTAGGTTGAATGTACAGAGAAGCTGTTTCCCGGGGTTCTGCGGCCTGGGAGTAGGCATACGCTGTATACGGGATTCCTATGGCCTGAGTGTATCAGGCGCAGCTTACGGGAGTTCTGTAACCTAGACGTACAGAGATGCAGTTTACTGGAGTTGTGCATCCTGGGCGTAGAGAGAAGTTGTTTACGGGAGTTCTGAAGCCTGGGAGTAGGCTTTCGCCATAAGCGGGTTTTCTGTATCCTGAGTGCAGCAGATGCAGCTTACGGTAGTTCTGCCACCTGAACGTAGTGAGAAGCATTTTACCGGAGGTCTGTATCCTTGTGTAGAGAGAAGCAGTTTACAAGAGTTCGGCAGCCTTGGAGTAGGCATACGCTGTATATGGGATTCCCGTAGCCTGAGTGTAGCAGACGCAGCTTAAGGGAGTTCTGTAACCTGGATGTAGAGAGACGCGGTTTAGCGGAGTTCTGCATCCTGGGAGTAGAGAGACGTTGTTTACGGGAGTTCTGTAGCCTGGAATTAGGCATTCACAATGTGCGGGTTTTCTGTATCCTGTGTGTAGGAGATGCAGCTTACAGGAGTTCTGCCCCCTGAATGTAGAGAGACACAGCTTAGCGGAGTTAGGTGTCCTGGGTGTAGGGAGAGGCAGTTTACGGGACTTCCGTATCCTGGAATTAGGCATACACAATACGCGGGTTTACTGTACCCTGAGTGTAGGATAGCCAGCTTACGGGTGTTCTGTACCACGGATATCGAGAGACACAGTTTCCAGGAGTCCTGCAGCCTGAGTGGAGCACACGATGCTTACGGGGAATTCTGTAACCTGCATGTAGAGAGATGCAGTTTACCGGAGTTCTGTATCTGAGTGCTGAGAGCAGTGGTTTCCAAGAGGTCTGTAGCCTGGCAATAGGCATACGCAGTGCATGGGATTTCTGAAGCCTGAGTGAAGGAGACGCAGCTTACGGGAGCTCTGTTACCTGGATGCAGATCGACGCAGTTTCCAGGAGTTCTCTGTCCTTGGTGTAGAGAGGAGCTCTTTCCTGGAGTTCTGTAGCTTAGAAGTAGGTATTCGCTATATGCGGGTTTTTTGTATGCTGAGTGTGTGTAGCAGAAGCAACTTTCGGGATTTCTGTAAAATGGATGTAGAGCGGCGCGGTTTCCAGGAGTTCTCTATCCTTTGTGTAGAGAGGAGCTAGCTGTTTCCTGGAGTTCTGTAGACTGTAATTAGCCACTCGCTATATGTGCGTTGTCTGTATCCTGAGTGTAGGAGTTGCAACTTCTGTGAGGTCTGTAACCTAAGTGTCGAGAGATGCAGTGTCCAGGAGTTCTGTAGGTTGAATGTACAGAGAAGCTGTTTCCCGGGGTTCTGCGGCCTGGGAGTAGGCATACGCTGTATACGGGATTCCTATGGCCTGAGTGTATCAGGCGCAGCTTACGGGAGTTCTGTAACCTAGACGTACAGAGATGCAGTTTACTGGAGTTGTGCATCCTGGGCATAGAGAGAAGTTGTTTACGGGAGTTCTGAAGCCTGGGAGTAGGCTTTCGCCATATGCGGGTTTTCTGTATCCTGAGTGCAGCAGATGCAGCTTACGGTAGTTCTGCCACCTGAACGTAGTGAGAAGCATTTTACCGGAGGTCTGTATCCTTGTGTAGAGAGAAGCAGTTTACAAGAGTTCGGCAGCCTTGGAGTAGGCATACGCTGTATATGGGATTCCCGTAGCCTGAGTGTAGCAGACGCAGCTTAAGGGAGTTCTGTAACCTGGATGTAGAGAGACGCGGTTTAGCGGAGTTCTGCATCCTGGGAGTAGAGAGACGTTGTTTACGGGAGTTCTGTAGCCTGGAATTAGGCATTCACAATGTGCGGGTTTTCTGTATCCTGTGTGTAGGAGATGCAGCTTACAGGAGTTCTGCCCCCTGAATGTAGAGAGACACAGCTTAGCGGAGTTAGGTGTCCTGGGTGTAGGGAGAGGCAGTTTACGGGACTTCCGTATCCTGGAATTAGGCATACACAATACGCGGGTTTACTGTACCCTGAGTGTAGGATAGCCAGCTTACGGGTGTTCTGTACCACGGATATCGAGAGACACAGTTTCCAGGAGTCCTGCAGCCTGAGTGGAGCACACGATGCTTACGGGGAATTCTGTAACCTGCATGTAGACAGATGCAGTTTACCGGAGTTCTGTATCTGAGTGCTGAGAGCAGTGGTTTCCAAGAGGTCTGTAGCCTGGCAATAGGCATACGCAGTGCATGGGATTTCTGAAGCCTGAGTGAAGGAGACGCAGCTTACGGGAGCTCTGTTACCTGGATGCAGATCGACGCAGTTTCCAGGAGTTCTCTGTCCTTGGTGTAGAGAGGAGCTCTTTCCTGGAGTTCTGTAGCTTAGAAGTAGGTATTCGCTATATGCGGGTTTTTTGTATGCTGAGTGTGTGTAGCAGAAGCAACTTTCGGGATTTCTGTAAAATGGATGTAGAGCGGCGCGGTTTCCAGGAGTTCTCTATCCTTTGTGTAGAGAGGAGCTAGCTGTTTCCTGGAGTTCTGTAGACTGTAATTAGCCACTCGCTATATGTGCGTTGTCTGTATCCTGAGTGTAGGAGTTGCAACTTCTGTGAGGTCTGTAACCTAAGTGTCGAGAGATGCAGTGTCCAGGAGTTCTGTAGGTTGAATGTACAGAGAAGCTGTTTCCCGGGGTTCTGCGGCCTGGGAGTAGGCATACGCTGTATACGGGATTCCTATGGCCTGAGTGTATCAGGCGCAGCTTACGGGAGTTCTGTAACCTAGACGTACAGAGATGCAGTTTACTGGAGTTGTGCATCCTGGGCGTAGAGAGAAGTTGTTTACGGGAGTTCTGAAGCCTGGGAGTAGGCTTTCGCCATAAGCGGGTTTTCTGTATCCTGAGTGCAGCAGATGCAGCTTACGGTAGTTCTGCCACCTGAACGTAGTGAGAAGCATTTTACCGGAGGTCTGTATCCTTGTGTAGAGAGAAGCAGTTTACAAGAGTTCGGCAGCCTTGGAGTAGGCATACGCTGTATATGGGATTCCCGTAGCCTGAGTGTAGCAGACGCAGCTTAAGGGAGTTCTGTAACCTGGATGTAGAGAGACGCGGTTTAGCGGAGTTCTGCATCCTGGGAGTAGAGAGACGTTGTTTACGGGAGTTCTGTAGCCTGGAATTAGGCATTCACAATGTGCGGGTTTTCTGTATCCTGTGTGTAGGAGATGCAGCTTACAGGAGTTCTGCCCCCTGAATGTAGAGAGACACAGCTTAGCGGAGTTAGGTGTCCTGGGTGTAGGGAGAGGCAGTTTACGGGACTTCCGTATCCTGGAATTAGGCATACACAATACGCGGGTTTACTGTACCCTGAGTGTAGGATAGCCAGCTTACGGGTGTTCTGTACCACGGATATCGAGAGACACAGTTTCCAGGAGTCCTGCAGCCTGAGTGGAGCACACGATGCTTACGGGGAATTCTGTAACCTGCATGTAGAGAGATGCAGTTTACCGGAGTTCTGTATCTGAGTGCTGAGAGCAGTGGTTTCCAAGAGGTCTGTAGCCTGGCAATAGGCATACGCAGTGCATGGGATTTCTGAAGCCTGAGTGAAGGAGACGCAGCTTACGGGAGCTCTGTTACCTGGATGCAGATCGACGCAGTTTCCAGGAGTTCTCTGTCCTTGGTGTAGAGAGGAGCTCTTTCCTGGAGTTCTGTAGCTTAGAAGTAGGTATTCGCTATATGCGGGTTTTTTGTATGCTGAGTGTGTGTAGCAGAAGCAACTTTCGGGATTTCTGTAAAATGGATGTAGAGCGGCGCGGTTTCCAGGAGTTCTCTATCCTTTGTGTAGAGAGGAGCTAGCTGTTTCCTGGAGTTCTGTAGACTGTAATTAGCCACTCGCTATATGTGCGTTGTCTGTATCCTGAGTGTAGGAGTTGCAACTTCTGTGAGGTCTGTAACCTAAGTGTCGAGAGATGCAGTGTCCAGGAGTTCTGTAGGTTGAATGTACAGAGAAGCTGTTTCCCGGGGTTCTGCGGCCTGGGAGTAGGCATACGCTGTATACGGGATTCCTATGGCCTGAGTGTATCAGGCGCAGCTTACGGGAGTTCTGTAACCTAGACGTACAGAGATGCAGTTTACTGGAGTTGTGCATCCTGGGCATAGAGAGAAGTTGTTTACGGGAGTTCTGAAGCCTGGGAGTAGGCTTTCGCCATATGCGGGTTTTCTGTATCCTGAGTGCAGCAGATGCAGCTTACGGTAGTTCTGCCACCTGAACGTAGTGAGAAGCATTTTACCGGAGGTCTGTATCCTTGTGTAGAGAGAAGCAGTTTACAAGAGTTCGGCAGCCTTGGAGTAGGCATACGCTGTATATGGGATTCCCGTAGCCTGAGTGTAGCAGACGCAGCTTAAGGGAGTTCTGTAACCTGGATGTAGAGAGACGCGGTTTAGCGGAGTTCTGCATCCTGGGAGTAGAGAGACGTTGTTTACGGGAGTTCTGTAGCCTGGAATTAGGCATTCACAATGTGCGGGTTTTCTGTATCCTGTGTGTAGGAGATGCAGCTTACAGGAGTTCTGCCCCCTGAATGTAGAGAGACACAGCTTAGCGGAGTTAGGTGTCCTGGGTGTAGGGAGAGGCAGTTTACGGGACTTCCGTATCCTGGAATTAGGCATACACAATACGCGGGTTTACTGTACCCTGAGTGTAGGATAGCCAGCTTACGGGTGTTCTGTACCACGGATATCGAGAGACACAGTTTCCAGGAGTCCTGCAGCCTGAGTGGAGCACACGATGCTTACGGGGAATTCTGTAACCTGCATGTAGACAGATGCAGTTTACCGGAGTTCTGTATCTGAGTGCTGAGAGCAGTGGTTTCCAAGAGGTCTGTAGCCTGGCAATAGGCATACGCAGTGCATGGGATTTCTGAAGCCTGAGTGAAGGAGACGCAGCTTACGGGAGCTCTGTTACCTGGATGCAGATCGACGCAGTTTCCAGGAGTTCTCTGTCCTTGGTGTAGAGAGGAGCTCTTTCCTGGAGTTCTGTAGCTTAGAAGTAGGTATTCGCTATATGCGGGTTTTTTGTATGCTGAGTGTGTGTAGCAGAAGCAACTTTCGGGATTTCTGTAAAATGGATGTAGAGCGGCGCGGTTTCCAGGAGTTCTCTATCCTTTGTGTAGAGAGGAGCTAGCTGTTTCCTGGAGTTCTGTAGACTGTAATTAGCCACTCGCTATATGTGCGTTGTCTGTATCCTGAGTGTAGGAGTTGCAACTTCTGTGAGGTCTGTAACCTAAGTGTCGAGAGATGCAGTGTCCAGGAGTTCTGTAGGTTGAATGTACAGAGAAGCTGTTTCCCGGGGTTCTGCGGCCTGGGAGTAGGCATACGCTGTATACGGGATTCCTATGGCCTGAGTGTATCAGGCGCAGCTTACGGGAGTTCTGTAACCTAGACGTACAGAGATGCAGTTTACTGGAGTTGTGCATCCTGGGCGTAGAGAGAAGTTGTTTACGGGAGTTCTGAAGCCTGGGAGTAGGCTTTCGCCATAAGCGGGTTTTCTGTATCCTGAGTGCAGCAGATGCAGCTTACGGTAGTTCTGCCACCTGAACGTAGTGAGAAGCATTTTACCGGAGGTCTGTATCCTTGTGTAGAGAGAAGCAGTTTACAAGAGTTCGGCAGCCTTGGAGTAGGCATACGCTGTATATGGGATTCCCGTAGCCTGAGTGTAGCAGACGCAGCTTAAGGGAGTTCTGTAACCTGGATGTAGAGAGACGCGGTTTAGCGGAGTTCTGCATCCTGGGAGTAGAGAGACGTTGTTTACGGGAGTTCTGTAGCCTGGAATTAGGCATTCACAATGTGCGGGTTTTCTGTATCCTGTGTGTAGGAGATGCAGCTTACAGGAGTTCTGCCCCCTGAATGTAGAGAGACACAGCTTAGCGGAGTTAGGTGTCCTGGGTGTAGGGAGAGGCAGTTTACGGGACTTCCGTATCCTGGAATTAGGCATACACAATACGCGGGTTTACTGTACCCTGAGTGTAGGATAGCCAGCTTACGGGTGTTCTGTACCACGGATATCGAGAGACACAGTTTCCAGGAGTCCTGCAGCCTGAGTGGAGCACACGATGCTTACGGGGAATTCTGTAACCTGCATGTAGAGAGATGCAGTTTACCGGAGTTCTGTATCTGAGTGCTGAGAGCAGTGGTTTCCAAGAGGTCTGTAGCCTGGCAATAGGCATACGCAGTGCATGGGATTTCTGAAGCCTGAGTGAAGGAGACGCAGCTTACGGGAGCTCTGTTACCTGGATGCAGATCGACGCAGTTTCCAGGAGTTCTCTGTCCTTGGTGTAGAGAGGAGCTCTTTCCTGGAGTTCTGTAGCTTAGAAGTAGGTATTCGCTATATGCGGGTTTTTTGTATGCTGAGTGTGTGTAGCAGAAGCAACTTTCGGGATTTCTGTAAAATGGATGTAGAGCGGCGCGGTTTCCAGGAGTTCTCTATCCTTTGTGTAGAGAGGAGCTAGCTGTTTCCTGGAGTTCTGTAGACTGTAATTAGCCACTCGCTATATGTGCGTTGTCTGTATCCTGAGTGTAGGAGTTGCAACTTCTGTGAGGTCTGTAACCTAAGTGTCGAGAGATGCAGTGTCCAGGAGTTCTGTAGGTTGAATGTACAGAGAAGCTGTTTCCCGGGGTTCTGCGGCCTGGGAGTAGGCATACGCTGTATACGGGATTCCTATGGCCTGAGTGTATCAGGCGCAGCTTACGGGAGTTCTGTAACCTAGACGTACAGAGATGCAGTTTACTGGAGTTGTGCATCCTGGGCGTAGAGAGAAGTTGTTTACGGGAGTTCTGAAGCCTGGGAGTAGGCTTTCGCCATAAGCGGGTTTTCTGTATCCTGAGTGCAGCAGATGCAGCTTACGGTAGTTCTGCCACCTGAACGTAGTGAGAAGCATTTTACCGGAGGTCTGTATCCTTGTGTAGAAAGAAGCAGTTTACAAGAGTTCGGCAGCCTTGGAGTAGGCATACGCTGTATATGGGATTCCCGTAGCCTGAGTGTAGCAGACGCAGCTTAAGGGAGTTCTGTAACCTGGATGTAGAGAGACGCGGTTTAGCGGAGTTCTGCATCCTGGGAGTAGAGAGACGTTGTTTACGGGAGTTCTGTAGCCTGGAATTAGGCATTCACAATGTGCGGGTTTTCTGTATCCTGTGTGTAGGAGATGCAGCTTACAGGAGTTCTGCCCCCTGAATGTAGAGAGACACAGCTTAGCGGAGTTAGGTGTCCTGGGTGTAGGGAGAGGCAGTTTACGGGACTTCCGTATCCTGGAATTAGGCATACACAATACGCGGGTTTACTGTACCCTGAGTGTAGGATAGCCAGCTTACGGGTGTTCTGTACCACGGATATCGAGAGACACAGTTTCCAGGAGTCCTGCAGCCTGAGTGGAGCACACGATGCTTACGGGGAATTCTGTAACCTGCATGTAGAGAGACGCAGTTTACCGGAGTTCTGTATCTGAGTGCTGAGAGCAGTGGTTTCCAAGAGGTCTGTAGCCTGGCAATAGGCATACGCAGTGTATGGGATTTCTGAAGCCTGAGTGTAGGAGACACAGCTTACGGGAGCTCTGTTACCTGGATGCAGATCGACGCAGTTTCCAGGAGTTCTCTGTCCTTGGTGTAGAGAGGAGCTCTTTCCTGGAGTTCTGTAGCTTAGAAGTAGGTATTCGCTATATGCGGGTTTTTTGTATGCTGAGTGTGTGTAGCAGACGCAACTTTCGGGATTTCTGTAAAATGGATGTAGAGCGGCGCGGTTTCCAGGAGTTCTCTATCCTTTGTGTAGAGAGGAGCTAGCTGTTTCCTGGAGTTCTGTAGACTGTAATTAGCCACTCGCTATATGTGCGTTGTCTGTATCCTGAGTGTAGGAGTTGCAACTTCTGTGAGGTCTGTAACCTAAGTGTCGAGAGATGCAGTGTCCAGGAGTTCTGTAGGTTGAATGTACAGAGAAGCTGTTTCCCGGGGTTCTGCGGCCTGGGAGTAGGCATACGCTGTATACGGGATTCCTATGGCCTGAGTGTATCAGGCGCAGCTTACGGGAGTTCTGTAACCTAGACGTACAGAGATGCAGTTTACTGGAGTTGTGCATCCTGGGCATAGAGAGAAGTTGTTTACGGGAGTTCTGAAGCCTGGGAGTAGGCTTTCGCCATATGCGGGTTTTCTGTATCCTGAGTGCAGCAGATGCAGCTTACGGTAGTTCTGCCACCTGAACGTAGTGAGAAGCATTTTACCGGAGGTCTGTATCCTTGTGTAGAGAGAAGCAGTTTACAAGAGTTCGGCAGCCTTGGAGTAGGCATACGCTGTATATGGGATTCCCGTAGCCTGAGTGTAGCAGACGCAGCTTAAGGGAGTTCTGTAACCTGGATGTAGAGAGACGCGGTTTAGCGGAGTTCTGCATCCTGGGAGTAGAGAGACGTTGTTTACGGGAGTTCTGTAGCCTGGAATTAGGCATTCACAATGTGCGGGTTTTCTGTATCCTGTGTGTAGGAGATGCAGCTTACAGGAGTTCTGCCCCCTGAATGTAGAGAGACACAGCTTAGCGGAGTTAGGTGTCCTGGGTGTAGGGAGAGGCAGTTTACGGGACTTCCGTATCCTGGAATTAGGCATACACAATACGCGGGTTTACTGTACCCTGAGTGTAGGATAGCCAGCTTACGGGTGTTCTGTACCACGGATATCGAGAGACACAGTTTCCAGGAGTCCTGCAGCCTGAGTGGAGCACACGATGCTTACGGGGAATTCTGTAACCTGCATGTAGACAGATGCAGTTTACCGGAGTTCTGTATCTGAGTGCTGAGAGCAGTGGTTTCCAAGAGGTCTGTAGCCTGGCAATAGGCATACGCAGTGCATGGGATTTCTGAAGCCTGAGTGAAGGAGACGCAGCTTACGGGAGCTCTGTTACCTGGATGCAGATCGACGCAGTTTCCAGGAGTTCTCTGTCCTTGGTGTAGAGAGGAGCTCTTTCCTGGAGTTCTGTAGCTTAGAAGTAGGTATTCGCTATATGCGGGTTTTTTGTATGCTGAGTGTGTGTAGCAGAAGCAACTTTCGGGATTTCTGTAAAATGGATGTAGAGCGGCGCGGTTTCCAGGAGTTCTCTATCCTTTGTGTAGAGAGGAGCTAGCTGTTTCCTGGAGTTCTGTAGACTGTAATTAGCCACTCGCTATATGTGCGTTGTCTGTATCCTGAGTGTAGGAGTTGCAACTTCTGTGAGGTCTGTAACCTAAGTGTCGAGAGATGCAGTGTCCAGGAGTTCTGTAGGTTGAATGTACAGAGAAGCTGTTTCCCGGGGTTCTGCGGCCTGGGAGTAGGCATACGCTGTATACGGGATTCCTATGGCCTGAGTGTATCAGGCGCAGCTTACGGGAGTTCTGTAACCTAGACGTACAGAGATGCAGTTTACTGGAGTTGTGCATCCTGGGCGTAGAGAGAAGTTGTTTACGGGAGTTCTGAAGCCTGGGAGTAGGCTTTCGCCATAAGCGGGTTTTCTGTATCCTGAGTGCAGCAGATGCAGCTTACGGTAGTTCTGCCACCTGAACGTAGTGAGAAGCATTTTACCGGAGGTCTGTATCCTTGTGTAGAGAGAAGCAGTTTACAAGAGTTCGGCAGCCTTGGAGTAGGCATACGCTGTATATGGGATTCCCGTAGCCTGAGTGTAGCAGACGCAGCTTAAGGGAGTTCTGTAACCTGGATGTAGAGAGACGCGGTTTAGCGGAGTTCTGCATCCTGGGAGTAGAGAGACGTTGTTTACGGGAGTTCTGTAGCCTGGAATTAGGCATTCACAATGTGCGGGTTTTCTGTATCCTGTGTGTAGGAGATGCAGCTTACAGGAGTTCTGCCCCCTGAATGTAGAGAGACACAGCTTAGCGGAGTTAGGTGTCCTGGGTGTAGGGAGAGGCAGTTTACGGGACTTCCGTATCCTGGAATTAGGCATACACAATACGCGGGTTTACTGTACCCTGAGTGTAGGATAGCCAGCTTACGGGTGTTCTGTACCACGGATATCGAGAGACACAGTTTCCAGGAGTCCTGCAGCCTGAGTGGAGCACACGATGCTTACGGGGAATTCTGTAACCTGCATGTAGAGAGATGCAGTTTACCGGAGTTCTGTATCTGAGTGCTGAGAGCAGTGGTTTCCAAGAGGTCTGTAGCCTGGCAATAGGCATACGCAGTGCATGGGATTTCTGAAGCCTGAGTGAAGGAGACGCAGCTTACGGGAGCTCTGTTACCTGGATGCAGATCGACGCAGTTTCCAGGAGTTCTCTGTCCTTGGTGTAGAGAGGAGCTCTTTCCTGGAGTTCTGTAGCTTAGAAGTAGGTATTCGCTATATGCGGGTTTTTTGTATGCTGAGTGTGTGTAGCAGAAGCAACTTTCGGGATTTCTGTAAAATGGATGTAGAGCGGCGCGGTTTCCAGGAGTTCTCTATCCTTTGTGTAGAGAGGAGCTAGCTGTTTCCTGGAGTTCTGTAGACTGTAATTAGCCACTCGCTATATGTGCGTTGTCTGTATCCTGAGTGTAGGAGTTGCAACTTCTGTGAGGTCTGTAACCTAAGTGTCGAGAGATGCAGTGTCCAGGAGTTCTGTAGGTTGAATGTACAGAGAAGCTGTTTCCCGGGGTTCTGCGGCCTGGGAGTAGGCATACGCTGTATACGGGATTCCTATGGCCTGAGTGTATCAGGCGCAGCTTACGGGAGTTCTGTAACCTAGACGTACAGAGATGCAGTTTACTGGAGTTGTGCATCCTGGGCGTAGAGAGAAGTTGTTTACGGGAGTTCTGAAGCCTGGGAGTAGGCTTTCGCCATAAGCGGGTTTTCTGTATCCTGAGTGCAGCAGATGCAGCTTACGGTAGTTCTGCCACCTGAACGTAGTGAGAAGCATTTTACCGGAGGTCTGTATCCTTGTGTAGAAAGAAGCAGTTTACAAGAGTTCGGCAGCCTTGGAGTAGGCATACGCTGTATATGGGATTCCCGTAGCCTGAGTGTAGCAGACGCAGCTTAAGGGAGTTCTGTAACCTGGATGTAGAGAGACGCGGTTTAGCGGAGTTCTGCATCCTGGGAGTAGAGAGACGTTGTTTACGGGAGTTCTGTAGCCTGGAATTAGGCATTCACAATGTGCGGGTTTTCTGTATCCTGTGTGTAGGAGATGCAGCTTACAGGAGTTCTGCCCCCTGAATGTAGAGAGACACAGCTTAGCGGAGTTAGGTGTCCTGGGTGTAGGGAGAGGCAGTTTACGGGACTTCCGTATCCTGGAATTAGGCATACACAATACGCGGGTTTACTGTACCCTGAGTGTAGGATAGCCAGCTTACGGGTGTTCTGTACCACGGATATCGAGAGACACAGTTTCCAGGAGTCCTGCAGCCTGAGTGGAGCACACGATGCTTACGGGGAATTCTGTAACCTGCATGTAGAGAGACGCAGTTTACCGGAGTTCTGTATCTGAGTGCTGAGAGCAGTGGTTTCCAAGAGGTCTGTAGCCTGGCAATAGGCATACGCAGTGTATGGGATTTCTGAAGCCTGAGTGTAGGAGACACAGCTTACGGGAGCTCTGTTACCTGGATGCAGATCGACGCAGTTTCCAGGAGTTCTCTGTCCTTGGTGTAGAGAGGAGCTCTTTCCTGGAGTTCTGTAGCTTAGAAGTAGGTATTCGCTATATGCGGGTTTTTTGTATGCTGAGTGTGTGTAGCAGACGCAACTTTCGGGATTTCTGTAAAATGGATGTAGAGCGGCGCGGTTTCCAGGAGTTCTCTATCCTTTGTGTAGAGAGGAGCTAGCTGTTTCCTGGAGTTCTGTAGACTGTAATTAGCCACTCGCTATATGTGCGTTGTCTGTATCCTGAGTGTAGGAGTTGCAACTTCTGTGAGGTCTGTAACCTAAGTGTCGAGAGATGCAGTGTCCAGGAGTTCTGTAGGTTGAATGTACAGAGAAGCTGTTTCCCGGGGTTCTGCGGCCTGGGAGTAGGCATACGCTGTATAGGGGATTCCTATGGCCTGAGTGTATCAGACGCAGCTTACGGGAGTTCTGTAACCTAGACGTACAGAGATGCAGTTTACTGGAGTTGTGCATCCTGGGCGTAGAGAGAAGTTGTTTACGGGAGTTCTGAAGCCTGGGAGTAGGCTTTCGCCATAAGCGGGTTTTCTGTATCCTGAGTGCAGCAGATGCAGCTTACGGTAGTTCTGCCACCTGAACGTAGTGAGAAGCATTTTACCGGAGGTCTGTATCCTTGTGTAGAGAGAAGCAGTTTACAAGAGTTCGGCAGCCTTGGAGTAGGCATACGCTGTATATGGGATTCCCGTAGCCTGAGTGTAGCAGACGCAGCTTAAGGGAGTTCTGTAACCTGGATGTAGAGAGACGCGGTTTAGCGGAGTTCTGCATCCTGGGAGTAGAGAGACGTTGTTTACGGGAGTTCTGTAGCCTGGAATTAGGCATTCACAATGTGCGGGTTTTCTGTATCCTGTGTGTAGGAGATGCAGCTTACAGGAGTTCTGCCCCCTGAATGTAGAGAGACACAGCTTAGCGGAGTTAGGTGTCCTGGGTGTAGGGAGAGGCAGTTTACGGGACTTCCGTATCCTGGAATTAGGCATACACAATACGCGGGTTTACTGTACCCTGAGTGTAGGATAGCCAGCTTACGGGTGTTCTGTACCACGGATATCGAGAGACACAGTTTCCAGGAGTCCTGCAGCCTGAGTGGAGCACACGATGCTTACGGGGAATTCTGTAACCTGCATGTAGAGAGACGCAGTTTACCGGAGTTCTGTATCTGAGTGCTGAGAGCAGTGGTTTCCAAGAGGTCTGTAGCCTGGCAATAGGCATACGCAGTGTATGGGATTTCTGAAGCCTGAGTGTAGGAGACACAGCTTACGGGAGCTCTGTTACCTGGATGCAGATCGACGCAGTTTCCAGGAGTTCTCTGTCCTTGGTGTAGAGAGGAGCTCTTTCCTGGAGTTCTGTAGCTTAGAAGTAGGTATTCGCTATATGCGGGTTTTTTGTATGCTGAGTGTGTGTAGCAGACGCAACTTTCGGGATTTCTGTAAAATGGATGTAGAGCGGCGCGGTTTCCAGGAGTTCTCTATCCTTTGTGTAGAGAGGAGCTAGCTGTTTCCTGGAGTTCTGTAGACTGTAATTAGCCACTCGCTATATGTGCGTTGTCTGTATCCTGAGTGTAGGAGTTGCAACTTCTGTGAGGTCTGTAACCTAAGTGTCGAGAGATGCAGTGTCCAGGAGTTCTGTAGGTTGAATGTACAGAGAAGCTGTTTCCCGGGGTTCTGCGGCCTGGGAGTAGGCATACGCTGTATAGGGGATTCCTATGGCCTGAGTGTATCAGGCGCAGCTTACGGGAGTTCTGTAACCTAGACGTACAGAGATGCAGTTTACTGGAGTTGTGCATCCTGGGCGTAGAGAGAAGTTGTTTACGGGAGTTCTGAAGCCTGGGAGTAGGCTTTCGCCATATGCGGGTTTTCTGTATCCTGAGTGCAGCAGATGCAGCTTACGGTAGTTCTGCCACCTGAACGTAGTGAGAAGCATTTTACCGGAGGTCTGTATCCTTGTGTAGAGAGAAGCAGTTTACAAGAGTTCGGCAGCCTTGGAGTAGGCATACGCTGTATATGGGATTCCCGTAGCCTGAGTGTAGCAGACGCAGCTTAAGGGAGTTCTGTAACCTGGATGTAGAGAGACGCGGTTTAGCGGAGTTCTGCATCCTGGGAGTAGAGAGACGTTGTTTACGGGAGTTCTGTAGCCTGGAATTAGGCATTCACAATGTGCGGGTTTTCTGTATCCTGTGTGTAGGAGATGCAGCTTACAGGAGTTCTGCCCCCTGAATGTAGAGAGACACAGCTTAGCGGAGTTAGGTGTCCTGGGTGTAGGGAGAGGCAGTTTACGGGACTTCCGTATCCTGGAATTAGGCATACACAATACGCGGGTTTACTGTACCCTGAGTGTAGGATAGCCAGCTTACGGGTGTTCTGTACCACGGATATCGAGAGACACAGTTTCCAGGAGTCCTGCAGCCTGAGTGGAGCACAAGATGCTTACGGGGAATTCTGTAACCTGCATGTAGAGAGACGCAGTTTACCGGAGTTCTGTATCTGAGTGCTGAGAGCAGTGGTTTCCAAGAGGTCTGTAGCCTGGCAATAGGCATACGCAGTGCATGGGATTTCTGAAGCCTGAGTGAAGGAGACGCAGCTTACGGGAGCTCTGTTACCTGGATGCAGATCGACGCAGTTTCCAGGAGTTCTCTGTCCTTGGTGTAGAGAGGAGCTCTTTCCTGGAGTTCTGTAGCTTAGAAGTAGGTATTCGCTATATGCGGGTTTTTTGTATGCTGAGTGTGTGTAGCAGAAGCAACTTTCGGGATTTCTGTAAAATGGATGTAGAGCGGCGCGGTTTCCAGGAGTTCTCTATCCTTTGTGTAGAGAGGAGCTAGCTGTTTCCTGGAGTTCTGTAGACTGTAATTAGCCACTCGCTATATGTGCGTTGTCTGTATCCTGAGTGTAGGAGTTGCAACTTCTGTGAGGTCTGTAACCTAAGTGTCGAGAGATGCAGTGTCCAGCAGTTCTGTAGGTTGAATGTACAGAGAAGCTGTTTCCCGGGGTTCTGCGGCCTGGGAGTAGGCATACGCTGTATACGGGATTCCTATGGCCTGAGTGTATCAGGCGCAGCTTACGGGAGTTCTGTAACCTAGACGTACAGAGATGCAGTTTACTGGAGTTGTGCATCCTGGGCGTAGAGAGAAGTTGTTTACGGGAGTTCTGAAGCCTGGGAGTAGGCTTTCGCCATAAGCGGGTTTTCTGTATCCTGAGTGCAGCAGATGCAGCTTACGGTAGTTCTGCCACCTGAACGTAGTGAGAAGCATTTTACCGGAGGTCTGTATCCTTGTGTAGAGAGAAGCAGTTTACAAGAGTTCGGCAGCCTTGGAGTAGGCATACGCTGTATATGGGATTCCCGTAGCCTGAGTGTAGCAGACGCAGCTTAAGGGAGTTCTGTAACCTGGATGTAGAGAGACGCGGTTTAGCGGAGTTCTGCATCCTGGGAGTAGAGAGACGTTGTTTACGGGAGTTCTGTAGCCTGGAATTAGGCATTCACAATGTGCGGGTTTTCTGTATCCTGTGTGTAGGAGATGCAGCTTACAGGAGTTCTGCCCCCTGAATGTAGAGAGACACAGCTTAGCGGAGTTAGGTGTCCTGGGTGTAGGGAGAGGCAGTTTACGGGACTTCCGTATCCTGGAATTAGGCATACACAATACGCGGGTTTACTGTACCCTGAGTGTAGGATAGCCAGCTTACGGGTGTTCTGTACCACGGATATCGAGAGACACAGTTTCCAGGAGTCCTGCAGCCTGAGTGGAGCACACGATGCTTACGGGGAATTCTGTAACCTGCATGTAGAGAGATGCAGTTTACCGGAGTTCTGTATCTGAGTGCTGAGAGCAGTGGTTTCCAAGAGGTCTGTAGCCTGGCAATAGGCATACGCAGTGCATGGGATTTCTGAAGCCTGAGTGAAGGAGACGCAGCTTACGGGAGCTCTGTTACCTGGATGCAGATCGACGCAGTTTCCAGGAGTTCTCTGTCCTTGGTGTAGAGAGGAGCTCTTTCCTGGAGTTCTGTAGCTTAGAAGTAGGTATTCGCTATATGCGGGTTTTTTGTATGCTGAGTGTGTGTAGCAGAAGCAACTTTCGGGATTTCTGTAAAATGGATGTAGAGCGGCGCGGTTTCCAGGAGTTCTCTATCCTTTGTGTAGAGAGGAGCTAGCTGTTTCCTGGAGTTCTGTAGACTGTAATTAGCCACTCGCTATATGTGCGTTGTCTGTATCCTGAGTGTAGGAGTTGCAACTTCTGTGAGGTCTGTAACCTAAGTGTCGAGAGATGCAGTGTCCAGGAGTTCTGTAGGTTGAATGTACAGAGAAGCTGTTTCCCGGGGTTCTGCGGCCTGGGAGTAGGCATACGCTGTATACGGGATTCCTATGGCCTGAGTGTATCAGGCGCAGCTTACGGGAGTTCTGTAACCTAGACGTACAGAGATGCAGTTTACTGGAGTTGTGCATCCTGGGCGTAGAGAGAAGTTGTTTACGGGAGTTCTGAAGCCTGGAATTAGGCATTCACAATGTGCGGGTTTTCTGTATCCTGTGTGTAGGAGATGCAGCTTACAGGAGTTCTGCCCCCTGAATGTAGAGAGACACAGCTTAGCGGAGTTAGGTGTCCTGGGTGTAGGGAGAGGCAGTTTACGGGACTTCCGTATCCTGGAATTAGGCATACACAATACGCGGGTTTACTGTACCCTGAGTGTAGGATAGCCAGCTTACGGGTGTTCTGTACCACGGATATCGAGAGACACAGTTTCCAGGAGTCCTGCAGCCTGAGTGGAGCACACGATGCTTACGGGGAATTCTGTAACCTGCATGTAGAGAGACGCAGTTTACCGGAGTTCTGTATCTGAGTGCTGAGAGCAGTGGTTTCCAAGAGGTCTGTAGCCTGGCAATAGGCATACGCAGTGTATGGGATTTCTGAAGCCTGAGTGTAGGAGACACAGCTTACGGGAGCTCTGTTACCTGGATGCAGATCGACGCAGTTTCCAGGAGTTCTCTGTCCTTGGTGTAGAGAGGAGCTCTTTCCTGGAGTTCTGTAGCTTAGAAGTAGGTATTCGCTATATGCGGGTTTTTTGTATGCTGAGTGTGTGTAGCAGACGCAACTTTCGGGATTTCTGTAAAATGGATGTAGAGCGGCGCGGTTTCCAGGAGTTCTCTATCCTTTGTGTAGAGAGGAGCTAGCTGTTTCCTGGAGTTCTGTAGACTGTAATTAGCCACTCGCTATATGTGCGTTGTCTGTATCCTGAGTGTAGGAGTTGCAACTTCTGTGAGGTCTGTAACCTAAGTGTCGAGAGATGCAGTGTCCAGGAGTTCTGTAGGTTGAATGTACAGAGAAGCTGTTTCCCGGGGTTCTGCGGCCTGGGAGTAGGCATACGCTGTATACGGGATTCCTATGGCCTGAGTGTATCAGGCGCAGCTTACGGGAGTTCTGTAACCTAGACGTACAGAGATGCAGTTTACTGGAGTTGTGCATCCTGGGCGTAGAGAGAAGTTGTTTACGGGAGTTCTGAAGCCTGGGAGTAGGCTTTCGCCATAAGCGGGTTTTCTGTATCCTGAGTGCAGCAGATGCAGCTTACGGTAGTTCTGCCACCTGAACGTAGTGAGAAGCATTTTACCGGAGGTCTGTATCCTTGTGTAGAGAGAAGCAGTTTACAAGAGTTCGGCAGCCTTGGAGTAGGCATACGCTGTATATGGGATTCCCGTAGCCTGAGTGTAGCAGACGCAGCTTAAGGGAGTTCTGTAACCTGGATGTAGAGAGACGCGGTTTAGCGGAGTTCTGCATCCTGGGAGTAGAGAGACGTTGTTTACGGGAGTTCTGTAGCCTGGAATTAGGCATTCACAATGTGCGGGTTTTCTGTATCCTGTGTGTAGGAGATGCAGCTTACAGGAGTTCTGCCCCCTGAATGTAGAGAGACACAGCTTAGCGGAGTTAGGTGTCCTGGGTGTAGGGAGAGGCAGTTTACGGGACTTCCGTATCCTGGAATTAGGCATACACAATACGCGGGTTTACTGTACCCTGAGTGTAGGATAGCCAGCTTACGGGTGTTCTGTACCACGGATATCGAGAGACACAGTTTCCAGGAGTCCTGCAGCCTGAGTGGAGCACACGATGCTTACGGGGAATTCTGTAACCTGCATGTAGAGAGACGCAGTTCACCGGAGTTCTGTATCTGAGTGCTGAGAGCAGTGGTTTCCAAGAGGTCTGTAGCCTGGCAATAGGCATACGCAGTGTATGGGATTTCTGAAGCCTGAGTGTAGGAGACACAGCTTACGGGAGCTCTGTTACCTGGATGCAGATCGACGCAGTTTCCAGGAGTTCTCTGTCCTTGGTGTAGAGAGGAGCTCTTTCCTGGAGTTCTGTAGCTTAGAAGTAGGTATTCGCTATATGCGGGTTTTTTGTATGCTGAGTGTGTGTAGCAGACGCAACTTTCGGGATTTCTGTAAAATGGATGTAGAGCGGCGCGGTTTCCAGGAGTTCTCTATCCTTTGTGTAGAGAGGAGCTAGCTGTTTCCTGGAGTTCTGTAGACTGTAATTAGCCACTCGCTATATGTGCGTTGTCTGTATCCTGAGTGTAGGAGTTGCAACTTCTGTGAGGTCTGTAACCTAAGTGTCGAGAGATGCAGTGTCCAGGAGTTCTGTAGGTTGAATGTACAGAGAAGCTGTTTCCCGGGGTTCTGCGGCCTGGGAGTAGGCATACGCTGTATACGGGATTCCTATGGCCTGAGTGTATCAGGCGCAGCTTACGGGAGTTCTGTAACCTAGACGTACAGAGATGCAGTTTACTGGAGTTGTGCATCCTGGGCGTAGAGAGAAGTTGTTTACGGGAGTTCTGAAGCCTGGGAGTAGGCTTTCGCCATAAGCGGGTTTTCTGTATCCTGAGTGCAGCAGATGCAGCTTACGGTAGTTCTGCCACCTGAACGTAGTGAGAAGCATTTTACCGGAGGTCTGTATCCTTGTGTAGAGAGAAGCAGTTTACAAGAGTTCGGCAGCCTTGGAGTAGGCATACGCTGTATATGGGATTCCCGTAGCCTGAGTGTAGCAGACGCAGCTTAAGGGAGTTCTGTAACCTGGATGTAGAGAGACGCGGTTTAGCGGAGTTCTGCATCCTGGGAGTAGAGAGACGTTGTTTACGGGAGTTCTGTAGCCTGGAATTAGGCATTCACAATGTGCGGGTTTTCTGTATCCTGTGTGTAGGAGATGCAGCTTACAGGAGTTCTGCCCCCTGAATGTAGAGAGACACAGCTTAGCGGAGTTAGGTGTCCTGGGTGTAGGGAGAGGCAGTTTACGGGACTTCCGTATCCTGGAATTAGGCATACACAATACGCGGGTTTACTGTACCCTGAGTGTAGGATAGCCAGCTTACGGGTGTTCTGTACCACGGATATCGAGAGACACAGTTTCCAGGAGTCCTGCAGCCTGAGTGGAGCACACGATGCTTACGGGGAATTCTGTAACCTGCATGTAGAGAGATGCAGTTTACCGGAGTTCTGTATCTGAGTGCTGAGAGCAGTGGTTTCCAAGAGGTCTGTAGCCTGGCAATAGGCATACGCAGTGCATGGGATTTCTGAAGCCTGAGTGAAGGAGACGCAGCTTACGGGAGCTCTGTTACCTGGATGCAGATCGACGCAGTTTCCAGGAGTTCTCTGTCCTTGGTGTAGAGAGGAGCTCTTTCCTGGAGTTCTGTAGCTTAGAAGTAGGTATTCGCTATATGCGGGTTTTTTGTATGCTGAGTGTGTGTAGCAGAAGCAACTTTCGGGATTTCTGTAAAATGGATGTAGAGCGGCGCGGTTTCCAGGAGTTCTCTATCCTTTGTGTAGAGAGGAGCTAGCTGTTTCCTGGAGTTCTGTAGACTGTAATTAGCCACTCGCTATATGTGCGTTGTCTGTATCCTGAGTGTAGGAGTTGCAACTTCTGTGAGGTCTGTAACCTAAGTGTCGAGAGATGCAGTGTCCAGGAGTTCTGTAGGTTGAATGTACAGAGAAGCTGTTTCCCGGGGTTCTGCGGCCTGGGAGTAGGCATACGCTGTATACGGGATTCCTATGGCCTGAGTGTATCAGGCGCAGCTTACGGGAGTTCTGTAACCTAGACGTACAGAGATGCAGTTTACTGGAGTTGTGCATCCTGGGCGTAGAGAGAAGTTGTTTACGGGAGTTCTGAAGCCTGGGAGTAGGCTTTCGCCATAAGCGGGTTTTCTGTATCCTGAGTGCAGCAGATGCAGCTTACGGTAGTTCTGCCACCTGAACGTAGTGAGAAGCATTTTACCGGAGGTCTGTATCCTTGTGTAGAAAGAAGCAGTTTACAAGAGTTCGGCAGCCTTGGAGTAGGCATACGCTGTATATGGGATTCCCGTAGCCTGAGTGTAGCAGACGCAGCTTAAGGGAGTTCTGTAACCTGGATGTAGAGAGACGCGGTTTAGCGGAGTTCTGCATCCTGGGAGTAGAGAGACGTTGTTTACGGGAGTTCTGTAGCCTGGAATTAGGCATTCACAATGTGCGGGTTTTCTGTATCCTGTGTGTAGGAGATGCAGCTTACAGGAGTTCTGCCCCCTGAATGTAGAGAGACACAGCTTAGCGGAGTTAGGTGTCCTGGGTGTAGGGAGAGGCAGTTTACGGGACTTCCGTATCCTGGAATTAGGCATACACAATACGCGGGTTTACTGTACCCTGAGTGTAGGATAGCCAGCTTACGGGTGTTCTGTACCACGGATATCGAGAGACACAGTTTCCAGGAGTCCTGCAGCCTGAGTGGAGCACACGATGCTTACGGGGAATTCTGTAACCTGCATGTAGAGAGACGCAGTTTACCGGAGTTCTGTATCTGAGTGCTGAGAGCAGTGGTTTCCAAGAGGTCTGTAGCCTGGCAATAGGCATACGCAGTGTATGGGATTTCTGAAGCCTGAGTGTAGGAGACACAGCTTACGGGAGCTCTGTTACCTGGATGCAGATCGACGCAGTTTCCAGGAGTTCTCTGTCCTTGGTGTAGAGAGGAGCTCTTTCCTGGAGTTCTGTAGCTTAGAAGTAGGTATTCGCTATATGCGGGTTTTTTGTATGCTGAGTGTGTGTAGCAGACGCAACTTTCGGGATTTCTGTAAAATGGATGTAGAGCGGCGCGGTTTCCAGGAGTTCTCTATCCTTTGTGTAGAGAGGAGCTAGCTGTTTCCTGGAGTTCTGTAGACTGTAATTAGCCACTCGCTATATGTGCGTTGTCTGTATCCTGAGTGTAGGAGTTGCAACTTCTGTGAGGTCTGTAACCTAAGTGTCGAGAGATGCAGTGTCCAGGAGTTCTGTAGGTTGAATGTACAGAGAAGCTGTTTCCCGGGGTTCTGCGGCCTGGGAGTAGGCATACGCTGTATAGGGGATTCCTATGGCCTGAGTGTATCAGACGCAGCTTACGGGAGTTCTGTAACCTAGACGTACAGAGATGCAGTTTACTGGAGTTGTGCATCCTGGGCGTAGAGAGAAGTTGTTTACGGGAGTTCTGAAGCCTGGGAGTAGGCTTTCGCCATAAGCGGGTTTTCTGTATCCTGAGTGCAGCAGATGCAGCTTACGGTAGTTCTGCCACCTGAACGTAGTGAGAAGCATTTTACCGGAGGTCTGTATCCTTGTGTAGAGAGAAGCAGTTTACAAGAGTTCGGCAGCCTTGGAGTAGGCATACGCTGTATATGGGATTCCCGTAGCCTGAGTGTAGCAGACGCAGCTTAAGGGAGTTCTGTAACCTGGATGTAGAGAGACGCGGTTTAGCGGAGTTCTGCATCCTGGGAGTAGAGAGACGTTGTTTACGGGAGTTCTGTAGCCTGGAATTAGGCATTCACAATGTGCGGGTTTTCTGTATCCTGTGTGTAGGAGATGCAGCTTACAGGAGTTCTGCCCCCTGAATGTAGAGAGACACAGCTTAGCGGAGTTAGGTGTCCTGGGTGTAGGGAGAGGCAGTTTACGGGACTTCCGTATCCTGGAATTAGGCATACACAATACGCGGGTTTACTGTACCCTGAGTGTAGGATAGCCAGCTTACGGGTGTTCTGTACCACGGATATCGAGAGACACAGTTTCCAGGAGTCCTGCAGCCTGAGTGGAGCACACGATGCTTACGGGGAATTCTGTAACCTGCATGTAGAGAGACGCAGTTTACCGGAGTTCTGTATCTGAGTGCTGAGAGCAGTGGTTTCCAAGAGGTCTGTAGCCTGGCAATAGGCATACGCAGTGTATGGGATTTCTGAAGCCTGAGTGTAGGAGACACAGCTTACGGGAGCTCTGTTACCTGGATGCAGATCGACGCAGTTTCCAGGAGTTCTCTGTCCTTGGTGTAGAGAGGAGCTCTTTCCTGGAGTTCTGTAGCTTAGAAGTAGGTATTCGCTATATGCGGGTTTTTTGTATGCTGAGTGTGTGTAGCAGACGCAACTTTCGGGATTTCTGTAAAATGGATGTAGAGCGGCGCGGTTTCCAGGAGTTCTCTATCCTTTGTGTAGAGAGGAGCTAGCTGTTTCCTGGAGTTCTGTAGACTGTAATTAGCCACTCGCTATATGTGCGTTGTCTGTATCCTGAGTGTAGGAGTTGCAACTTCTGTGAGGTCTGTAACCTAAGTGTCGAGAGATGCAGTGTCCAGGAGTTCTGTAGGTTGAATGTACAGAGAAGCTGTTTCCCGGGGTTCTGCGGCCTGGGAGTAGGCATACGCTGTATACGGGATTCCTATGGCCTGAGTGTATCAGGCGCAGCTTACGGGAGTTCTGTAACCTAGACGTACAGAGATGCAGTTTACTGGAGTTGTGCATCCTGGGCGTAGAGAGAAGTTGTTTACGGGAGTTCTGAAGCCTGGGAGTAGGCTTTCGCCATATGCGGGTTTTCTGTATCCTGAGTGCAGCAGATGCAGCTTACGGTAGTTCTGCCACCTGAACGTAGTGAGAAGCATTTTACCGGAGGTCTGTATCCTTGTGTAGAGAGAAGCAGTTTACAAGAGTTCGGCAGCCTTGGAGTAGGCATACGCTGTATATGGGATTCCCGTAGCCTGAGTGTAGCAGACGCAGCTTAAGGGAGTTCTGTAACCTGGATGTAGAGAGACGCGGTTTAGCGGAGTTCTGCATCCTGGGAGTAGAGAGACGTTGTTTACGGGAGTTCTGTAGCCTGGAATTAGGCATTCACAATGTGCGGGTTTTCTGTATCCTGTGTGTAGGAGATGCAGCTTACAGGAGTTCTGCCCCCTGAATGTAGAGAGACACAGCTTAGCGGAGTTAGGTGTCCTGGGTGTAGGGAGAGGCAGTTTACGGGACTTCCGTATCCTGGAATTAGGCATACACAATACGCGGGTTTACTGTACCCTGAGTGTAGGATAGCCAGCTTACGGGTGTTCTGTACCACGGATATCGAGAGACACAGTTTCCAGGAGTCCTGCAGCCTGAGTGGAGCACAAGATGCTTACGGGGAATTCTGTAACCTGCATGTAGAGAGACGCAGTTTACCGGAGTTCTGTATCTGAGTGCTGAGAGCAGTGGTTTCCAAGAGGTCTGTAGCCTGGCAATAGGCATACGCAGTGCATGGGATTTCTGAAGCCTGAGTGAAGGAGACGCAGCTTACGGGAGCTCTGTTACCTGGATGCAGATCGACGCAGTTTCCAGGAGTTCTCTGTCCTTGGTGTAGAGAGGAGCTCTTTCCTGGAGTTCTGTAGCTTAGAAGTAGGTATTCGCTATATGCGGGTTTTTTGTATGCTGAGTGTGTGTAGCAGAAGCAACTTTCGGGATTTCTGTAAAATGGATGTAGAGCGGCGCGGTTTCCAGGAGTTCTCTATCCTTTGTGTAGAGAGGAGCTAGCTGTTTCCTGGAGTTCTGTAGACTGTAATTAGCCACTCGCTATATGTGCGTTGTCTGTATCCTGAGTGTAGGAGTTGCAACTTCTGTGAGGTCTGTAACCTAAGTGTCGAGAGATGCAGTGTCCAGGAGTTCTGTAGGTTGAATGTACAGAGAAGCTGTTTCCCGGGGTTCTGCGGCCTGGGAGTAGGCATACGCTGTATACGGGATTCCTATGGCCTGAGTGTATCAGGCGCAGCTTACGGGAGTTCTGTAACCTAGACGTACAGAGATGCAGTTTACTGGAGTTGTGCATCCTGGGCGTAGAGAGAAGTTGTTTACGGGAGTTCTGAAGCCTGGGAGTAGGCTTTCGCCATAAGCGGGTTTTCTGTATCCTGAGTGCAGCAGATGCAGCTTACGGTAGTTCTGCCACCTGAACGTAGTGAGAAGCATTTTACCGGAGGTCTGTATCCTTGTGTAGAGAGAAGCAGTTTACAAGAGTTCGGCAGCCTTGGAGTAGGCATACGCTGTATATGGGATTCCCGTAGCCTGAGTGTAGCAGACGCAGCTTAAGGGAGTTCTGTAACCTGGATGTAGAGAGACGCGGTTTAGCGGAGTTCTGCATCCTGGGAGTAGAGAGACGTTGTTTACGGGAGTTCTGTAGCCTGGAATTAGGCATTCACAATGTGCGGGTTTTCTGTATCCTGTGTGTAGGAGATGCAGCTTACAGGAGTTCTGCCCCCTGAATGTAGAGAGACACAGCTTAGCGGAGTTAGGTGTCCTGGGTGTAGGGAGAGGCAGTTTACGGGACTTCCGTATCCTGGAATTAGGCATACACAATACGCGGGTTTACTGTACCCTGAGTGTAGGATAGCCAGCTTACGGGTGTTCTGTACCACGGATATCGAGAGACACAGTTTCCAGGAGTCCTGCAGCCTGAGTGGAGCACACGATGCTTACGGGGAATTCTGTAACCTGCATGTAGAGAGACGCAGTTCACCGGAGTTCTGTATCTGAGTGCTGAGAGCAGTGGTTTCCAAGAGGTCTGTAGCCTGGCAATAGGCATACGCAGTGTATGGGATTTCTGAAGCCTGAGTGTAGGAGACACAGCTTACGGGAGCTCTGTTACCTGGATGCAGATCGACGCAGTTTCCAGGAGTTCTCTGTCCTTGGTGTAGAGAGGAGCTCTTTCCTGGAGTTCTGTAGCTTAGAAGTAGGTATTCGCTATATGCGGGTTTTTTGTATGCTGAGTGTGTGTAGCAGACGCAACTTTCGGGATTTCTGTAAAATGGATGTAGAGCGGCGCGGTTTCCAGGAGTTCTCTATCCTTTGTGTAGAGAGGAGCTAGCTGTTTCCTGGAGTTCTGTAGACTGTAATTAGCCACTCGCTATATGTGCGTTGTCTGTATCCTGAGTGTAGGAGTTGCAACTTCTGTGAGGTCTGTAACCTAAGTGTCGAGAGATGCAGTGTCCAGGAGTTCTGTAGGTTGAATGTACAGAGAAGCTGTTTCCCGGGGTTCTGCGGCCTGGGAGTAGGCATACGCTGTATACGGGATTCCTATGGCCTGAGTGTATCAGGCGCAGCTTACGGGAGTTCTGTAACCTAGACGTACAGAGATGCAGTTTACTGGAGTTGTGCATCCTGGGCGTAGAGAGAAGTTGTTTACGGGAGTTCTGAAGCCTGGGAGTAGGCTTTCGCCATAAGCGGGTTTTCTGTATCCTGAGTGCAGCAGATGCAGCTTACGGTAGTTCTGCCACCTGAACGTAGTGAGAAGCATTTTACCGGAGGTCTGTATCCTTGTGTAGAGAGAAGCAGTTTACAAGAGTTCGGCAGCCTTGGAGTAGGCATACGCTGTATATGGGATTCCCGTAGCCTGAGTGTAGCAGACGCAGCTTAAGGGAGTTCTGTAACCTGGATGTAGAGAGACGCGGTTTAGCAGAGTTCTGCATCCTGGGAGTAGAGAGACGTTGTTTACGGGAGTTCTGTAGCCTGGAATTAGGCATTCACAATGTGCGGGTTTTCTGTATCCTGTGTGTAGGAGATGCAGCTTACAGGAGTTCTGCCCCCTGAATGTAGAGAGACACAGCTTAGCGGAGTTAGGTGTCCTGGGTGTAGGGAGAGGCAGTTTACGGGACTTCCGTATCCTGGAATTAGGCATACACAATACGCGGGTTTACTGTACCCTGAGTGTAGGATAGCCAGCTTACGGGTGTTCTGTACCACGGATATCGAGAGACACAGTTTCCAGGAGTCCTGCAGCCTGAGTGGAGCACACGATGCTTACGGGGAATTCTGTAACCTGCATGTAGAGAGATGCAGTTTACCGGAGTTCTGTATCTGAGTGCTGAGAGCAGTGGTTTCCAAGAGGTCTGTAGCCTGGCAATAGGCATACGCAGTGCATGGGATTTCTGAAGCCTGAGTGTAGGAGACGCAGCTTACGGGAGCTCTGTTACCTGGATGCAGATCGACGCAGTTTCCAGGAGTTCTCTGTCCTTGGTGTAGAGAGGAGCTCTTTCCTGGAGTTCTGTAGCTTAGATGTAGGTATTCGCTATATGGGGGTTTTTGTATGCTGAGTGTGTGTAGCAGAAGCAACTTTCGGGATTTCTGTAAAATGGATGTAGAGCGGCGCGGTTTCCAGGAGTTCTCTATCCTTTGTGTAGAGAGGAGCTAGCTGTTTCCTGGAGTTCTGTAGACTGTAATTAGCCACTCGCTATATGTGCGTTGTCTGTATCCTGAGTGTAGGAGTTGCAACTTCTGTGAGGTCTGTAACCTAAGTGTCGAGAGATGCAGTGTCCAGGAGTTCTGTAGGTTGAATGTACAGAGAAGCTGTTTCCCGGGGTTCTGCGGCCTGGGAGTAGGCATACGCTGTATAGGGGATTCCTATGGCCTGAGTGTAGCAGACGCAGCTTACGGGAGTTCTGTAACCTAGACGTACAGAGATGCAGTTTACTGGAGTTGTGCATCCTGGGCGTAGAGAGAAGTTGTTTACGGGAGTTCTGAAGCCTGGGAGTAGGCTTTCGCCATAAGCGGGTTTTCTGTATCCTGAGTGCAGCAGATGCAGCTTACGGTAGTTCTGCCACCTGAACGTAGTGAGAAGCATTTTACCGGAGGTCTGTATCCTTGTGTAGAGAGAAGCAGTTTACAAGAGTTCGGCAGCCTTGGAGTAGGCATACGCTGTATATGGGATTCCCGTAGCCTGAGTGTAGCAGACGCAGCTTAAGGGAGTTCTGTAACCTGGATGTAGAGAGACGCGGTTTAGCAGAGTTCTGCATCCTGGGAGTAGAGAGACGTTGTTTACGGGAGTTCTGTAGCCTGGAATTAGGCATTCACAATGTGCGGGTTTTCTGTATCCTGTGTGTAGGAGATGCAGCTTACAGGAGTTCTGCCCCCTGAATGTAGAGAGACACAGCTTAGCGGAGTTAGGTGTCCTGGGTGTAGGGAGAGGCAGTTTACGGGACTTCCGTATCCTGGAATTAGGCATACACAATACGCGGGTTTACTGTACCCTGAGTGTAGGATAGCCAGCTTACGGGTGTTCTGTACCACGGATATCGAGAGACACAGTTTCCAGGAGTCCTGCAGCCTGAGTGGAGCACACGATGCTTACGGGGAATTCTGTAACCTGCATGTAGAGAGATGCAGTTTACCGGAGTTCTGTATCTGAGTGCTGAGAGCAGTGGTTTCCAAGAGGTCTGTAGCCTGGCAATAGGCATACGCAGTGCATGGGATTTCTGAAGCCTGAGTGAAGGAGACGCAGCTTACGGGAGCTCTGTTACCTGGATGCAGATCGACGCAGTTTCCAGGAGTTCTCTGTCCTTGGTGTAGAGAGGAGCTCTTTCCTGGAGTTCTGTAGCTTAGAAGTAGGTATTCGCTATATGCGGGTTTTTTGTATGCTGAGTGTGTGTAGCAGAAGCAACTTTCGGGATTTCTGTAAAATGGATGTAGAGCGGCGCGGTTTCCAGGAGTTCTCTATCCTTTGTGTAGAGAGGAGCTAGCTGTTTCCTGGAGTTCTGTAGACTGTAATTAGCCACTCGCTATATGTGCGTTGTCTGTATCCTGAGTGTAGGAGTTGCAACTTCTGTGAGGTCTGTAACCTAAGTGTCGAGAGATGCAGTGTCCAGCAGTTCTGTAGGTTGAATGTACAGAGAAGCTGTTTCCCGGGGTTCTGCGGCCTGGGAGTAGGCATACGCTGTATACGGGATTCCTATGGCCTGAGTGTATCAGGCGCAGCTTACGGGAGTTCTGTAACCTAGACGTACAGAGATGCAGTTTACTGGAGTTGTGCATCCTGGGCGTAGAGAGAAGTTGTTTACGGGAGTTCTGAAGCCTGGGAGTAGGCTTTCGCCATAAGCGGGTTTTCTGTATCCTGAGTGCAGCAGATGCAGCTTACGGTAGTTCTGCCACCTGAACGTAGTGAGAAGCATTTTACCGGAGGTCTGTATCCTTGTGTAGAGAGAAGCAGTTTACAAGAGTTCGGCAGCCTTGGAGTAGGCATACGCTGTATATGGGATTCCCGTAGCCTGAGTGTAGCAGACGCAGCTTAAGGGAGTTCTGTAACCTGGATGTAGAGAGACGCGGTTTAGCGGAGTTCTGCATCCTGGGAGTAGAGAGACGTTGTTTACGGGAGTTCTGTAGCCTGGAATTAGGCATTCACAATGTGCGGGTTTTCTGTATCCTGTGTGTAGGAGATGCAGCTTACAGGAGTTCTGCCCCCTGAATGTAGAGAGACACAGCTTAGCGGAGTTAGGTGTCCTGGGTGTAGGGAGAGGCAGTTTACGGGACTTCCGTATCCTGGAATTAGGCATACACAATACGCGGGTTTACTGTACCCTGAGTGTAGGATAGCCAGCTTACGGGTGTTCTGTACCACGGATATCGAGAGACACAGTTTCCAGGAGTCCTGCAGCCTGAGTGGAGCACACGATGCTTACGGGGAATTCTGTAACCTGCATGTAGAGAGACGCAGTTCACCGGAGTTCTGTATCTGAGTGCTGAGAGCAGTGGTTTCCAAGAGGTCTGTAGCCTGGCAATAGGCATACGCAGTGTATGGGATTTCTGAAGCCTGAGTGTAGGAGACACAGCTTACGGGAGCTCTGTTACCTGGATGCAGATCGACGCAGTTTCCAGGAGTTCTCTGTCCTTGGTGTAGAGAGGAGCTCTTTCCTGGAGTTCTGTAGCTTAGAAGTAGGTATTCGCTATATGCGGGTTTTTTGTATGCTGAGTGTGTGTAGCAGACGCAACTTTCGGGATTTCTGTAAAATGGATGTAGAGCGGCGCGGTTTCCAGGAGTTCTCTATCCTTTGTGTAGAGAGGAGCTAGCTGTTTCCTGGAGTTCTGTAGACTGTAATTAGCCACTCGCTATATGTGCGTTGTCTGTATCCTGAGTGTAGGAGTTGCAACTTCTGTGAGGTCTGTAACCTAAGTGTCGAGAGATGCAGTGTCCAGGAGTTCTGTAGGTTGAATGTACAGAGAAGCTGTTTCCCGGGGTTCTGCGGCCTGGGAGTAGGCATACGCTGTATACGGGATTCCTATGGCCTGAGTGTATCAGGCGCAGCTTACGGGAGTTCTGTAACCTAGACGTACAGAGATGCAGTTTACTGGAGTTGTGCATCCTGGGCGTAGAGAGAAGTTGTTTACGGGAGTTCTGAAGCCTGGGAGTAGGCTTTCGCCATAAGCGGGTTTTCTGTATCCTGAGTGCAGCAGATGCAGCTTACGGTAGTTCTGCCACCTGAACGTAGTGAGAAGCATTTTACCGGAGGTCTGTATCCTTGTGTAGAGAGAAGCAGTTTACAAGAGTTCGGCAGCCTTGGAGTAGGCATACGCTGTATATGGGATTCCCGTAGCCTGAGTGTAGCAGACGCAGCTTAAGGGAGTTCTGTAACCTGGATGTAGAGAGACGCGGTTTAGCAGAGTTCTGCATCCTGGGAGTAGAGAGACGTTGTTTACGGGAGTTCTGTAGCCTGGAATTAGGCATTCACAATGTGCGGGTTTTCTGTATCCTGTGTGTAGGAGATGCAGCTTACAGGAGTTCTGCCCCCTGAATGTAGAGAGACACAGCTTAGCGGAGTTAGGTGTCCTGGGTGTAGGGAGAGGCAGTTTACGGGACTTCCGTATCCTGGAATTAGGCATACACAATACGCGGGTTTACTGTACCCTGAGTGTAGGATAGCCAGCTTACGGGTGTTCTGTACCACGGATATCGAGAGACACAGTTTCCAGGAGTCCTGCAGCCTGAGTGGAGCACACGATGCTTACGGGGAATTCTGTAACCTGCATGTAGAGAGATGCAGTTTACCGGAGTTCTGTATCTGAGTGCTGAGAGCAGTGGTTTCCAAGAGGTCTGTAGCCTGGCAATAGGCATACGCAGTGCATGGGATTTCTGAAGCCTGAGTGTAGGAGACGCAGCTTACGGGAGCTCTGTTACCTGGATGCAGATCGACGCAGTTTCCAGGAGTTCTCTGTCCTTGGTGTAGAGAGGAGCTCTTTCCTGGAGTTCTGTAGCTTAGATGTAGGTATTCGCTATATGGGGGTTTTTGTATGCTGAGTGTGTGTAGCAGAAGCAACTTTCGGGATTTCTGTAAAATGGATGTAGAGCGGCGCGGTTTCCAGGAGTTCTCTATCCTTTGTGTAGAGAGGAGCTAGCTGTTTCCTGGAGTTCTGTAGACTGTAATTAGCCACTCGCTATATGTGTGTTGTCTGTATCCTGAGTGTAGGAGTTGCAACTTCTGTGAGGTCTGTAACCTAAGTGTCGAGAGATGCAGTGTCCAGGAGTTCTGTAGGTTGAATGTACAGAGAAGCTGTTTCCCGGGGTTCTGCGGCCTGGGAGTAGGCATACGCTGTATAGGGGATTCCTATGGCCTGAGTGTAGCAGACGCAGCTTACGGGAGTTCTGTAACCTAGACGTACAGAGATGCAGTTTACTGGAGTTGTGCATCCTGGGCGTAGAGAGAAGTTGTTTACGGGAGTTCTGAAGCCTGGGAGTAGGCTTTCGCCATAAGCGGGTTTTCTGTATCCTGAGTGCAGCAGATGCAGCTTACGGTAGTTCTGCCACCTGAACGTAGTGAGAAGCATTTTACCGGAGGTCTGTATCCTTGTGTAGAGAGAAGCAGTTTACAAGAGTTCGGCAGCCTTGGAGTAGGCATACGCTGTATATGGGATTCCCGTAGCCTGAGTGTAGCAGACGCAGCTTAAGGGAGTTCTGTAACCTGGATGTAGAGAGACGCGGTTTAGCAGAGTTCTGCATCCTGGGAGTAGAGAGACGTTGTTTACGGGAGTTCTGTAGCCTGGAATTAGGCATTCACAATGTGCGGGTTTTCTGTATCCTGTGTGTAGGAGATGCAGCTTACAGGAGTTCTGCCCCCTGAATGTAGAGAGACACAGCTTAGCGGAGTTAGGTGTCCTGGGTGTAGGGAGAGGCAGTTTACGGGACTTCCGTATCCTGGAATTAGGCATACACAATACGCGGGTTTACTGTACCCTGAGTGTAGGATAGCCAGCTTACGGGTGTTCTGTACCACGGATATCGAGAGACACAGTTTCCAGGAGTCCTGCAGCCTGAGTGGAGCACACGATGCTTACGGGGAATTCTGTAACCTGCATGTAGAGAGATGCAGTTTACCGGAGTTCTGTATCTGAGTGCTGAGAGCAGTGGTTTCCAAGAGGTCTGTAGCCTGGCAATAGGCATACGCAGTGCATGGGATTTCTGAAGCCTGAGTGAAGGAGACGCAGCTTACGGGAGCTCTGTTACCTGGATGCAGATCGACGCAGTTTCCAGGAGTTCTCTGTCCTTGGTGTAGAGAGGAGCTCTTTCCTGGAGTTCTGTAGCTTAGAAGTAGGTATTCGCTATATGCGGGTTTTTTGTATGCTGAGTGTGTGTAGCAGAAGCAACTTTCGGGATTTCTGTAAAATGGATGTAGAGCGGCGCGGTTTCCAGGAGTTCTCTATCCTTTGTGTAGAGAGGAGCTAGCTGTTTCCTGGAGTTCTGTAGACTGTAATTAGCCACTCGCTATATGTGCGTTGTCTGTATCCTGAGTGTAGGAGTTGCAACTTCTGTGAGGTCTGTAACCTAAGTGTCGAGAGATGCAGTGTCCAGGAGTTCTGTAGGTTGAATGTACAGAGAAGCTGTTTCCCGGGGTTCTGCGGCCTGGGAGTAGGCATACGCTGTATAGGGGATTCCTATGGCCTGAGTGTAGCAGACGCAGCTTACGGGAGTTCTGTAACCTAGACGTACAGAGATGCAGTTTACTGGAGTTGTGCATCCTGGGCGTAGAGAGAAGTTGTTTACGGGAGTTCTGAAGCCTGGGAGTAGGCTTTCGCCATAAGCGGGTTTTCTGTATCCTGAGTGCAGCAGATGCAGCTTACGGTAGTTCTGCCACCTGAACGTAGTGAGAAGCATTTTACCGGAGGTCTGTATCCTTGTGTAGAGAGAAGCAGTTTACAAGAGTTCGGCAGCCTTGGAGTAGGCATACGCTGTATATGGGATTCCCGTAGCCTGAGTGTAGCAGACGCAGCTTAAGGGAGTTCTGTAACCTGGATGTAGAGAGACGCGGTTTAGCAGAGTTCTGCATCCTGGGAGTAGAGAGACGTTGTTTACGGGAGTTCTGTAGCCTGGAATTAGGCATTCACAATGTGCGGGTTTTCTGTATCCTGTGTGTAGGAGATGCAGCTTACAGGAGTTCTGCCCCCTGAATGTAGAGAGACACAGCTTAGCGGAGTTAGGTGTCCTGGGTGTAGGGAGAGGCAGTTTACGGGACTTCCGTATCCTGGAATTAGGCATACACAATACGCGGGTTTACTGTACCCTGAGTGTAGGATAGCCAGCTTACGGGTGTTCTGTACCACGGATATCGAGAGACACAGTTTCCAGGAGTCCTGCAGCCTGAGTGGAGCACACGATGCTTACGGGGAATTCTGTAACCTGCATGTAGAGAGATGCAGTTTACCGGAGTTCTGTATCTGAGTGCTGAGAGCAGTGGTTTCCAAGAGGTCTGTAGCCTGGCAATAGGCATACGCAGTGCATGGGATTTCTGAAGCCTGAGTGAAGGAGACGCAGCTTACGGGAGCTCTGTTACCTGGATGCAGATCGACGCAGTTTCCAGGAGTTCTCTGTCCTTGGTGTAGAGAGGAGCTCTTTCCTGGAGTTCTGTAGCTTAGAAGTAGGTATTCGCTATATGCGGGTTTTTTGTATGCTGAGTGTGTGTAGCAGAAGCAACTTTCGGGATTTCTGTAAAATGGATGTAGAGCGGCGCGGTTTCCAGGAGTTCTCTATCCTTTGTGTAGAGAGGAGCTAGCTGTTTCCTGGAGTTCTGTAGACTGTAATTAGCCACTCGCTATATGTGCGTTGTCTGTATCCTGAGTGTAGGAGTTGCAACTTCTGTGAGGTCTGTAACCTAAGTGTCGAGAGATGCAGTGTCCAGGAGTTCTGTAGGTTGAATGTACAGAGAAGCTGTTTCCCGGGGTTCTGCGGCCTGGGAGTAGGCATACGCTGTATACGGGATTCCTATGGCCTGAGTGTATCAGGCGCAGCTTACGGGAGTTCTGTAACCTAGACGTACAGAGATGCAGTTTACTGGAGTTGTGCATCCTGGGCGTAGAGAGAAGTTGTTTACGGGAGTTCTGAAGCCTGGGAGTAGGCTTTCGCCATAAGCGGGTTTTCTGTATCCTGAGTGCAGCAGATGCAGCTTACGGTAGTTCTGCCACCTGAACGTAGTGAGAAGCATTTTACCGGAGGTCTGTATCCTTGTGTAGAAAGAAGCAGTTTACAAGAGTTCGGCAGCCTTGGAGTAGGCATACGCTGTATATGGGATTCCCGTAGCCTGAGTGTAGCAGACGCAGCTTAAGGGAGTTCTGTAACCTGGATGTAGAGAGACGCGGTTTAGCGGAGTTCTGCATCCTGGGAGTAGAGAGACGTTGTTTACGGGAGTTCTGTAGCCTGGAATTAGGCATTCACAATGTGCGGGTTTTCTGTATCCTGTGTGTAGGAGATGCAGCTTACAGGAGTTCTGCCCCCTGAATGTAGAGAGACACAGCTTAGCGGAGTTAGGTGTCCTGGGTGTAGGGAGAGGCAGTTTACGGGACTTCCGTATCCTGGAATTAGGCATACACAATACGCGGGTTTACTGTACCCTGAGTGTAGGATAGCCAGCTTACGGGTGTTCTGTACCACGGATATCGAGAGACACAGTTTCCAGGAGTCCTGCAGCCTGAGTGGAGCACACGATGCTTACGGGGAATTCTGTAACCTGCATGTAGAGAGACGCAGTTTACCGGAGTTCTGTATCTGAGTGCTGAGAGCAGTGGTTTCCAAGAGGTCTGTAGCCTGGCAATAGGCATACGCAGTGTATGGGATTTCTGAAGCCTGAGTGTAGGAGACACAGCTTACGGGAGCTCTGTTACCTGGATGCAGATCGACGCAGTTTCCAGGAGTTCTCTGTCCTTGGTGTAGAGAGGAGCTCTTTCCTGGAGTTCTGTAGCTTAGAAGTAGGTATTCGCTATATGCGGGTTTTTTGTATGCTGAGTGTGTGTAGCAGACGCAACTTTCGGGATTTCTGTAAAATGGATGTAGAGCGGCGCGGTTTCCAGGAGTTCTCTATCCTTTGTGTAGAGAGGAGCTAGCTGTTTCCTGGAGTTCTGTAGACTGTAATTAGCCACTCGCTATATGTGCGTTGTCTGTATCCTGAGTGTAGGAGTTGCAACTTCTGTGAGGTCTGTAACCTAAGTGTCGAGAGATGCAGTGTCCAGGAGTTCTGTAGGTTGAATGTACAGAGAAGCTGTTTCCCGGGGTTCTGCGGCCTGGGAGTAGGCATACGCTGTATAGGGGATTCCTATGGCCTGAGTGTATCAGACGCAGCTTACGGGAGTTCTGTAACCTAGACGTACAGAGATGCAGTTTACTGGAGTTGTGCATCCTGGGCGTAGAGAGAAGTTGTTTACGGGAGTTCTGAAGCCTGGGAGTAGGCTTTCGCCATAAGCGGGTTTTCTGTATCCTGAGTGCAGCAGATGCAGCTTACGGTAGTTCTGCCACCTGAACGTAGTGAGAAGCATTTTACCGGAGGTCTGTATCCTTGTGTAGAGAGAAGCAGTTTACAAGAGTTCGGCAGCCTTGGAGTAGGCATACGCTGTATATGGGATTCCCGTAGCCTGAGTGTAGCAGACGCAGCTTAAGGGAGTTCTGTAACCTGGATGTAGAGAGACGCGGTTTAGCGGAGTTCTGCATCCTGGGAGTAGAGAGACGTTGTTTACGGGAGTTCTGTAGCCTGGAATTAGGCATTCACAATGTGCGGGTTTTCTGTATCCTGTGTGTAGGAGATGCAGCTTACAGGAGTTCTGCCCCCTGAATGTAGAGAGACACAGCTTAGCGGAGTTAGGTGTCCTGGGTGTAGGGAGAGGCAGTTTACGGGACTTCCGTATCCTGGAATTAGGCATACACAATACGCGGGTTTACTGTACCCTGAGTGTAGGATAGCCAGCTTACGGGTGTTCTGTACCACGGATATCGAGAGACACAGTTTCCAGGAGTCCTGCAGCCTGAGTGGAGCACACGATGCTTACGGGGAATTCTGTAACCTGCATGTAGAGAGACGCAGTTTACCGGAGTTCTGTATCTGAGTGCTGAGAGCAGTGGTTTCCAAGAGGTCTGTAGCCTGGCAATAGGCATACGCAGTGTATGGGATTTCTGAAGCCTGAGTGTAGGAGACACAGCTTACGGGAGCTCTGTTACCTGGATGCAGATCGACGCAGTTTCCAGGAGTTCTCTGTCCTTGGTGTAGAGAGGAGCTCTTTCCTGGAGTTCTGTAGCTTAGAAGTAGGTATTCGCTATATGCGGGTTTTTTGTATGCTGAGTGTGTGTAGCAGACGCAACTTTCGGGATTTCTGTAAAATGGATGTAGAGCGGCGCGGTTTCCAGGAGTTCTCTATCCTTTGTGTAGAGAGGAGCTAGCTGTTTCCTGGAGTTCTGTAGACTGTAATTAGCCACTCGCTATATGTGCGTTGTCTGTATCCTGAGTGTAGGAGTTGCAACTTCTGTGAGGTCTGTAACCTAAGTGTCGAGAGATGCAGTGTCCAGGAGTTCTGTAGGTTGAATGTACAGAGAAGCTGTTTCCCGGGGTTCTGCGGCCTGGGAGTAGGCATACGCTGTATACGGGATTCCTATGGCCTGAGTGTATCAGGCGCAGCTTACGGGAGTTCTGTAACCTAGACGTACAGAGATGCAGTTTACTGGAGTTGTGCATCCTGGGCGTAGAGAGAAGTTGTTTACGGGAGTTCTGAAGCCTGGGAGTAGGCTTTCGCCATAAGCGGGTTTTCTGTATCCTGAGTGCAGCAGATGCAGCTTACGGTAGTTCTGCCACCTGAACGTAGTGAGAAGCATTTTACCGGAGGTCTGTATCCTTGTGTAGAGAGAAGCAGTTTACAAGAGTTCGGCAGCCTTGGAGTAGGCATACGCTGTATATGGGATTCCCGTAGCCTGAGTGTAGCAGACGCAGCTTAAGGGAGTTCTGTAACCTGGATGTAGAGAGACGCGGTTTAGCGGAGTTCTGCATCCTGGGAGTAGAGAGACGTTGTTTACGGGAGTTCTGTAGCCTGGAATTAGGCATTCACAATGTGCGGGTTTTCTGTATCCTGTGTGTAGGAGATGCAGCTTACAGGAGTTCTGCCCCCTGAATGTAGAGAGACACAGCTTAGCGGAGTTAGGTGTCCTGGGTGTAGGGAGAGGCAGTTTACGGGACTTCCGTATCCTGGAATTAGGCATACACAATACGCGGGTTTACTGTACCCTGAGTGTAGGATAGCCAGCTTACGGGTGTTCTGTACCACGGATATCGAGAGACACAGTTTCCAGGAGTCCTGCAGCCTGAGTGGAGCACAAGATGCTTACGGGGAATTCTGTAACCTGCATGTAGAGAGACGCAGTTTACCGGAGTTCTGTATCTGAGTGCTGAGAGCAGTGGTTTCCAAGAGGTCTGTAGCCTGGCAATAGGCATACGCAGTGCATGGGATTTCTGAAGCCTGAGTGAAGGAGACGCAGCTTACGGGAGCTCTGTTACCTGGATGCAGATCGACGCAGTTTCCAGGAGTTCTCTGTCCTTGGTGTAGAGAGGAGCTCTTTCCTGGAGTTCTGTAGCTTAGAAGTAGGTATTCGCTATATGCGGGTTTTTTGTATGCTGAGTGTGTGTAGCAGAAGCAACTTTCGGGATTTCTGTAAAATGGATGTAGAGCGGCGCGGTTTCCAGGAGTTCTCTATCCTTTGTGTAGAGAGGAGCTAGCTGTTTCCTGGAGTTCTGTAGACTGTAATTAGCCACTCGCTATATGTGCGTTGTCTGTATCCTGAGTGTAGGAGTTGCAACTTCTGTGAGGTCTGTAACCTAAGTGTCGAGAGATGCAGTGTCCAGCAGTTCTGTAGGTTGAATGTACAGAGAAGCTGTTTCCCGGGGTTCTGCGGCCTGGGAGTAGGCATACGCTGTATACGGGATTCCTATGGCCTGAGTGTATCAGGCGCAGCTTACGGGAGTTCTGTAACCTAGACGTACAGAGATGCAGTTTACTGGAGTTGTGCATCCTGGGCGTAGAGAGAAGTTGTTTACGGGAGTTCTGAAGCCTGGGAGTAGGCTTTCGCCATAAGCGGGTTTTCTGTATCCTGAGTGCAGCAGATGCAGCTTACGGTAGTTCTGCCACCTGAACGTAGTGAGAAGCATTTTACCGGAGGTCTGTATCCTTGTGTAGAGAGAAGCAGTTTACAAGAGTTCGGCAGCCTTGGAGTAGGCATACGCTGTATATGGGATTCCCGTAGCCTGAGTGTAGCAGACGCAGCTTAAGGGAGTTCTGTAACCTGGATGTAGAGAGACGCGGTTTAGCGGAGTTCTGCATCCTGGGAGTAGAGAGACGTTGTTTACGGGAGTTCTGTAGCCTGGAATTAGGCATTCACAATGTGCGGGTTTTCTGTATCCTGTGTGTAGGAGATGCAGCTTACAGGAGTTCTGCCCCCTGAATGTAGAGAGACACAGCTTAGCGGAGTTAGGTGTCCTGGGTGTAGGGAGAGGCAGTTTACGGGACTTCCGTATCCTGGAATTAGGCATACACAATACGCGGGTTTACTGTACCCTGAGTGTAGGATAGCCAGCTTACGGGTGTTCTGTACCACGGATATCGAGAGACACAGTTTCCAGGAGTCCTGCAGCCTGAGTGGAGCACACGATGCTTACGGGGAATTCTGTAACCTGCATGTAGAGAGACGCAGTTCACCGGAGTTCTGTATCTGAGTGCTGAGAGCAGTGGTTTCCAAGAGGTCTGTAGCCTGGCAATAGGCATACGCAGTGTATGGGATTTCTGAAGCCTGAGTGTAGGAGACACAGCTTACGGGAGCTCTGTTACCTGGATGCAGATCGACGCAGTTTCCAGGAGTTCTCTGTCCTTGGTGTAGAGAGGAGCTCTTTCCTGGAGTTCTGTAGCTTAGAAGTAGGTATTCGCTATATGCGGGTTTTTTGTATGCTGAGTGTGTGTAGCAGACGCAACTTTCGGGATTTCTGTAAAATGGATGTAGAGCGGCGCGGTTTCCAGGAGTTCTCTATCCTTTGTGTAGAGAGGAGCTAGCTGTTTCCTGGAGTTCTGTAGACTGTAATTAGCCACTCGCTATATGTGCGTTGTCTGTATCCTGAGTGTAGGAGTTGCAACTTCTGTGAGGTCTGTAACCTAAGTGTCGAGAGATGCAGTGTCCAGGAGTTCTGTAGGTTGAATGTACAGAGAAGCTGTTTCCCGGGGTTCTGCGGCCTGGGAGTAGGCATACGCTGTATAGGGGATTCCTATGGCCTGAGTGTATCAGGCGCAGCTTACGGGAGTTCTGTAACCTAGACGTACAGAGATGCAGTTTACTGGAGTTGTGCATCCTGGGCGTAGAGAGAAGTTGTTTACGGGAGTTCTGAAGCCTGGGAGTAGGCTTTCGCCATAAGCGGGTTTTCTGTATCCTGAGTGCAGCAGATGCAGCTTACGGTAGTTCTGCCACCTGAACGTAGTGAGAAGCATTTTACCGGAGGTCTGTATCCTTGTGTAGAGAGAAGCAGTTTACAAGAGTTCGGCAGCCTTGGAGTAGGCATACGCTGTATATGGGATTCCCGTAGCCTGAGTGTAGCAGACGCAGCTTAAGGGAGTTCTGTAACCTGGATGTAGAGAGACGCGGTTTAGCGGAGTTCTGCATCCTGGGAGTAGAGAGACGTTGTTTACGGGAGTTCTGTAGCCTGGAATTAGGCATTCACAATGTGCGGGTTTTCTGTATCCTGTGTGTAGGAGATGCAGCTTACAGGAGTTCTGCCCCCTGAATGTAGAGAGACACAGCTTAGCGGAGTTAGGTGTCCTGGGTGTAGGGAGAGGCAGTTTACGGGACTTCCGTATCCTGGAATTAGGCATACACAATACGCGGGTTTACTGTACCCTGAGTGTAGGATAGCCAGCTTACGGGTGTTCTGTACCACGGATATCGAGAGACACAGTTTCCAGGAGTCCTGCAGCCTGAGTGGAGCACACGATGCTTACGGGGAATTCTGTAACCTGCATGTAGAGAGATGCAGTTTACCGGAGTTCTGTATCTGAGTGCTGAGAGCAGTGGTTTCCAAGAGGTCTGTAGCCTGGCAATAGGCATACGCAGTGCATGGGATTTCTGAAGCCTGAGTGTAGGAGACGCAGCTTACGGGAGCTCTGTTACCTGGATGCAGATCGACGCAGTTTCCAGGAGTTCTCTGTCCTTGGTGTAGAGAGGAGCTCTTTCCTGGAGTTCTGTAGCTTAGATGTAGGTATTCGCTATATGGGGGTTTTTGTATGCTGAGTGTGTTTAGCAGACGCAACTTTCGGGATTTCTGTAAAATGGATGTAGAGCGGCGCGGTTTCCAGGAGTTCTCTATCCTTTGTGTAGAGAGGAGCTAGCTGTTTCCTGGAGTTCTGTAGACTGTAATTAGCCACTCGCTATATGTGTGTTGTCTGTATCCTGAGTGTAGGAGTTGCAACTTCTGTGAGGTCTGTAACCTAAGTGTCGAGAGATGCAGTGTCCAGGAGTTCTGTAGGTTGAATGTACAGAGAAGCTGTTTCCCGGGGTTCTGCGGCCTGGGAGTAGGCATACGCTGTATAGGGGATTCCTATGGCCTGAGTGTAGCAGACGCAGCTTACGGGAGTTCTGTAACCTAGACGTACAGAGATGCAGTTTACTGGAGTTGTGCATCCTGGGCGTAGAGAGAAGTTGTTTACGGGAGTTCTGAAGCCTGGGAGTAGGCTTTCGCCATAAGCGGGTTTTCTGTATCCTGAGTGCAGCAGATGCAGCTTACGGTAGTTCTGCCACCTGAACGTAGTGAGAAGCATTTTACCGGAGGTCTGTATCCTTGTGTAGAGAGAAGCAGTTTACAAGAGTTCGGCAGCCTTGGAGTAGGCATACGCTGTATATGGGATTCCCGTAGCCTGAGTGTAGCAGACGCAGCTTAAGGGAGTTCTGTAACCTGGATGTAGAGAGACGCGGTTTAGCAGAGTTCTGCATCCTGGGAGTAGAGAGACGTTGTTTACGGGAGTTCTGTAGCCTGGAATTAGGCATTCACAATGTGCGGGTTTTCTGTATCCTGTGTGTAGGAGATGCAGCTTACAGGAGTTCTGCCCCCTGAATGTAGAGAGACACAGCTTAGCGGAGTTAGGTGTCCTGGGTGTAGGGAGAGGCAGTTTACGGGACTTCCGTATCCTGGAATTAGGCATACACAATACGCGGGTTTACTGTACCCTGAGTGTAGGATAGCCCGCTTACGGGTGTTCTGTACCACGGATATCGAGAGACACAGTTTCCAGGAGTCCTGCAGCCTGAGTGGAGCACACGATGCTTACGGGGAATTCTGTAACCTGCATGTAGAGAGACGCAGTTCACCGGAGTTCTGTATCTGAGTGCTGAGAGCAGTGGTTTCCAAGAGGTCTGTAGCCTGGCAATAGGCATACGCAGTGTATGGGATTTCTGAAGCCTGAGTGTAGGAGACACAGCTTACGGGAGCTCTGTTACCTGGATGCAGATCGACGCAGTTTCCAGGAGTTCTCTGTCCTTGGTGTAGAGAGGAGCTCTTTCCTGGAGTTCTGTAGCTTAGAAGTAGGTATTCGCTATATGCGGGTTTTTTGTATGCTGAGTGTGTGTAGCAGACGCAACTTTCGGGATTTCTGTAAAATGGATGTAGAGCGGCGCGGTTTCCAGGAGTTCTCTATCCTTTGTGTAGAGAGGAGCTAGCTGTTTCCTGGAGTTCTGTAGACTGTAATTAGCCACTCGCTATATGTGCGTTGTCTGTATCCTGAGTGTAGGAGTTGCAACTTCTGTGAGGTCTGTAACCTAAGTGTCGAGAGATGCAGTGTCCAGGAGTTCTGTAGGTTGAATGTACAGAGAAGCTGTTTCCCGGGGTTCTGCGGCCTGGGAGTAGGCATACGCTGTATAGGGGATTCCTATGGCCTGAGTGTATCAGGCGCAGCTTACGGGAGTTCTGTAACCTAGACGTACAGAGATGCAGTTTACTGGAGTTGTGCATCCTGGGCGTAGAGAGAAGTTGTTTACGGGAGTTCTGAAGCCTGGGAGTAGGCTTTCGCCATAAGCGGGTTTTCTGTATCCTGAGTGCAGCAGATGCAGCTTACGGTAGTTCTGCCACCTGAACGTAGTGAGAAGCATTTTACCGGAGGTCTGTATCCTTGTGTAGAGAGAAGCAGTTTACAAGAGTTCGGCAGCCTTGGAGTAGGCATACGCTGTATATGGGATTCCCGTAGCCTGAGTGTAGCAGACGCAGCTTAAGGGAGTTCTGTAACCTGGATGTAGAGAGACGCGGTTTAGCGGAGTTCTGCATCCTGGGAGTAGAGAGACGTTGTTTACGGGAGTTCTGTAGCCTGGAATTAGGCATTCACAATGTGCGGGTTTTCTGTATCCTGTGTGTAGGAGATGCAGCTTACAGGAGTTCTGCCCCCTGAATGTAGAGAGACACAGCTTAGTGGAGTTAGGTGTCCTGGGTGTAGGGAGAAGCAGTTTACGGGACTTCCGTATCCTGGAATTAGGCATACACAATACGCGGGTTTACTGTACCCTGAGTGTAGGATAGCCAGCTTACGGGTGTTCTGTACCACGGATATCGAGAAACACAGTTTCCAGGAGTCCTGCAGCCTGAGTGGAGCACACGATGCTTACGGGGAATTCTGTAACCTGCATGTAGAGAGATGCAGTTTACCGGAGTTCTGTATCTGAGTGCTGAGAGCAGTGGTTTCCAAGAGGTCTGTAGCCTGGCAATAGGCATACGCAGTGCATGGGATTTCTGAAGCCTGAGTGTAGGAGACGCAGCTTACGGGAGCTCTGTTACCTGGATGCAGATCGACGCAGTTTCCAGGAGTTCTCTGTCCTTGGTGTAGAGAGGAGCTCTTTCCTGGAGTTCTGTAGCTTAGATGTAGGTATTCGCTATATGGGGGTTTTTGTATGCTGAGTGTGTTTAGCAGACGCAACTTTCGGGATTTCTGTAAAGTGGATGTAGAGCGGCGCGGTTTCCAGGAGTTCTCTATCCTTTGTGTAGAGAGGAGCTAGCTGTTTCCTGGAGTTCTGTAGACTGTAATTAGCCACTCGCTATATGTGTGTTGTCTGTATCCTGAGTGTAGGAGTTGCAACTTCTGTGAGGTCTGTAACCTAAGTGTCGAGAGATGCAGTGTCCAGGAGTTCTGTAGGTTGAATGTACAGAGAAGCTGTTTCCCGGGGTTCTGCGGCCTGGGAGTAGGCATACGCTGTATAGGGGATTCCTATGGCCTGAGTGTATCAGACGCAGCTTACGGGAGTTCTGTAACCTAGACGTACAGAGATGCAGTTTACTGGAGTTGTGCATCCTGGGCGTAGAGAGAAGTTGTTTACGGGAGTTCTGAAGCCTGGGAGTAGGCTTTCGCCATAAGCGGGTTTTCTGTATCCTGAGTGCAGCAGATGCAGCTTACGGTAGTTCTGCCACCTGAACGTAGTGAGAAGCATTTTACCGGAGGTCTGTATCCTTGTGTAGAGAGAAGCAGTTTACAAGAGTTCGGCAGCCTTGGAGTAGGCATACGCTGTATATGGGATTCCCGTAGCCTGAGTGTAGCAGACGCAGCTTAAGGGAGTTCTGTAACCTGGATGTAGAGAGACGCGGTTTAGCGGAGTTCTGCATCCTGGGAGTAGAGAGACGTTGTTTACGGGAGTTCTGTAGCCTGGAATTAGGCATTCACAATGTGCGGGTTTTCTGTATCCTGTGTGTAGGAGATGCAGCTTACAGGAGTTCTGCCCCCTGAATGTAGAGAGACACAGCTTAGCGGAGTTAGGTGTCCTGGGTGTAGGGAGAGGCAGTTTACGGGACTTCCGTATCCTGGAATTAGGCATACACAATACGCGGGTTTACTGTACCCTGAGTGTAGGATACCCAGCTTACGGGTGTTCTGTACCATGGATATCGAGAGACACAGTTTCCAGGAGTCCTGCAGCCTGAGTGGAGCACACGATGCTTACGGGGAATTCTGTAACCTGCATGTAGAGAGACGCAGTTTACCGGAGTTCTGTATCTGAGTGCTGAGAGCAGTGGTTTCCAAGAGGTCTGTAGCCTGGCAATAGGCATACGCAGTGCATGGGATTTCTGAAGCCTGAGTGAAGGAGACGCAGCTTACGGGAGCTCTGTTACCTGGATGCAGATCGACGCAGTTTCCAGGAGTTCTCTGTCCTTGGTGTAGAGAGGAGCTCTTTCCTGGAGTTCTGTAGCTTAGAAGTAGGTATTCGCTATATGCGGGTTTTTTGTATGCTGAGTGTGTGTAGCAGACGCAACTTTCGGGATTTCTGTAAAATGGATGTAGAGCGGCGCGGTTTCCAGGAGTTCTCTATCCTTTGTGTAGAGAGGAGCTAGCTGTTTCCTGGAGTTCTGTAGACTGTAATTAGCCACTCGCTATATGTGCGTTGTCTGTATCCTGAGTGTAGGAGTTGCAACTTCTGTGAGGTCTGTAACCTAAGTGTCGAGAGATGCAGTGTCCAGGAGTTCTGTAGGTTGAATGTACAGAGAAGCTGTTTCCCGGGGTTCTGCGGCCTGGGAGTAGGCATACGCTGTATAGGGGATTCCTATGGCCTGAGTGTATCAGACGCAGCTTACGGGAGTTCTGTAACCTAGACGTACAGAGATGCAGTTTACTGGAGTTGTGCATCCTGGGCGTAGAGAGAAGTTGTTTACGGGAGTTCTGAAGCCTGGGAGTAGGCTTTCGCCATAAGCGGGTTTTCTGTATCCTGAGTGCAGCAGATGCAGCTTACGGTAGTTCTGCCACCTGAACGTAGTGAGAAGCATTTTACCGGAGGTCTGTATCCTTGTGTAGAGAGAAGCAGTTTACAAGAGTTCGGCAGCCTTGGAGTAGGCATACGCTGTATATGGGATTCCCGTAGCCTGAGTGTAGCAGACGCAGCTTAAGGGAGTTCTGTAACCTGGATGTAGAGAGACGCGGTTTAGCGGAGTTCTGCATCCTGGGAGTAGAGAGACGTTGTTTACGGGAGTTCTGTAGCCTGGAATTAGGCATTCACAATGTGCGGGTTTTCTGTATCCTGTGTGTAGGAGATGCAGCTTACAGGAGTTCTGCCCCCTGAATGTAGAGAGACACAGCTTAGCGGAGTTAGGTGTCCTGGGTGTAGGGAGAGGCAGTTTACGGGACTTCCGTATCCTGGAATTAGGCATACACAATACGCGGGTTTACTGTACCCTGAGTGTAGGATACCCAGCTTACGGGTGTTCTGTACCATGGATATCGAGAGACACAGTTTCCAGGAGTCCTGCAGCCTGAGTGGAGCACACGATGCTTACGGGGAATTCTGTAACCTGCATGTAGAGAGACGCAGTTTACCGGAGTTCTGTATCTGAGTGCTGAGAGCAGTGGTTTCCAAGAGGTCTGTAGCCTGGCAATAGGCATACGCAGTGCATGGGATTTCTGAAGCCTGAGTGAAGGAGACGCAGCTTACGGGAGCTCTGTTACCTGGATGCAGATCGACGCAGTTTCCAGGAGTTCTCTGTCCTTGGTGTAGAGAGGAGCTCTTTCCTGGAGTTCTGTAGCTTAGAAGTAGGTATTCGCTATATGCGGGTTTTTTGTATGCTGAGTGTGTGTAGCAGAAGCAACTTTCGGGATTTCTGTAAAATGGATGTAGAGCGGCGCGGTTTCCAGGAGTTCTCTATCCTTTGTGTAGAGAGGAGCTAGCTGTTTCCTGGAGTTCTGTAGACTGTAATTAGCCACTCGCTATATGTGTGTTGTCTGTATCCTGAGTGTAGGAGTTGCAACTTCTGTGAGGTCTGTAACCTAAGTGTCGAGAGATGCAGTGTCCAGGAGTTCTGTAGGTTGAATGTACAGAGAAGCTGTTTCCCGGGGTTCTGCGGCCTGGGAGTAGGCATACGCTGTATACGGGATTCCTATGGCCTGAGTGTATCAGGCGCAGCTTACGGGAGTTCTGTAACCTAGACGTACAGAGATGCAGTTTACTGGAGTTGTGCATCCTGGGCGTAGAGAGAAGTTGTTTACGGGAGTTCTGAAGCCTGGGAGTAGGCTTTCGCCATAAGCGGGTTTTCTGTATCCTGAGTGCAGCAGATGCAGCTTACGGTAGTTCTGCCACCTGAACGTAGTGAGAAGCATTTTACCAGAGGTCTGTATCCTTGTGTAGAGAGAAGCAGTTTACAAGAGTTCGGCAGCCTTGGAGTAGGCATACGCTGTATATGGGATTCCCGTAGCCTGAGTGTAGCAGACGCAGCTTAAGGGAGTTCTGTAACCTGGATGTAGAGAGACGCGGTTTAGCGGAGTTCTGCATCCTGGGAGTAGAGAGACGTTGTTTACGGGAGTTCTGTAGCCTGGAATTAGGCATTCACAATGTGCGGGTTTTCTGTATCCTGTGTGTAGGAGATGCAGCTTACAGGAGTTCTGCCCCCTGAATGTAGAGAGACACAGCTTAGCGGAGTTAGGTGTCCTGGGTGTAGGGAGAGGCAGTTTACGGGACTTCCGTATCCTGGAATTAGGCATACACAATACGCGGGTTTACTGTACCCTGAGTGTAGGATAGCCAGCTTACGGGTGTTCTGTACCACGGATATCGAGAGACACAGTTTCCAGGAGTCCTGCAGCCTGAGTGGAGCACACGATGCTTACGGGGAATTCTGTAACCTGCATGTAGAGAGACGCAGTTTACCGGAGTTCTTTATCTGAGTGCTGAGAGCAGTGGTTTCCAAGAGGTCTGTAGCCTGGCAATAGGCATACGCAGTGCATGGGATTTCTGAAGCCTGAGTGTAGGAGACGCAGCTTACGGGAGCTCTGTTACCTGGATGCAGATCGACGCAGTTTCCAGGAGTTCTCTGTCCTTGGTGTAGAGAGGAGCTCTTTCCTGGAGTTCTGTAGCTTAGATGTAGGTATTCGCTATATGGGGGTTTTTGTATGCTGAGTGTGTTTAGCAGAAGCAACTTTCGGGATTTCTGTAAAATGGATGTAGAGCGGCGCGGTTTCCAGGAGTTCTCTATCCTTTGTGTAGAGAGGAGCTAGCTGTTTCCTGGAGTTCTGTAGACTGTAATTAGCCACTCGCTATATGTGTGTTGTCTGTATCCTGAGTGTAGGAGTTGCAACTTCTGTGAGGTCTGTAACCTAAGTGTCGAGAGATGCAGTGTCCAGGAGTTCTGTAGGTTGAATGTACAGAGAAGCTGTTTCCCGGGGTTCTGCGGCCTGGGAGTAGGCATACGCTGTATAGGGGATTCCTATGGCCTGAGTGTATCAGACGCAGCTTACGGGAGTTCTGTAACCTAGACGTACAGAGATGCAGTTTACTGGAGTTGTGCATCCTGGGCGTAGAGAGAAGTTGTTTACGGGAGTTCTGAAGCCTGGGAGTAGGCTTTCGCCATAAGCGGGTTTTCTGTATCCTGAGTGCAGCAGATGCAGCTTACGGTAGTTCTGCCACCTGAACGTAGTGAGAAGCATTTTACCGGAGGTCTGTATCCTTGTGTAGAGAGAAGCAGTTTACAAGAGTTCGGCAGCCTTGGAGTAGGCATACGCTGTATATGGGATTCCCGTAGCCTGAGTGTAGCAGACGCAGCTTAAGGGAGTTCTGTAACCTGGATGTAGAGAGACGCGGTTTAGCGGAGTTCTGCATCCTGGGAGTAGAGAGACGTTGTTTACGGGAGTTCTGTAGCCTGGAATTAGGCATTCACAATGTGCGGGTTTTCTGTATCCTGTGTGTAGGAGATGCAGCTTACAGGAGTTCTGCCCCCTGAATGTAGAGAGACACAGCTTAGCGGAGTTAGGTGTCCTGGGTGTAGGGAGAGGCAGTTTACGGGACTTCCGTATCCTGGAATTAGGCATACACAATACGCGGGTTTACTGTACCCTGAGTGTAGGATAGCCAGCTTACGGGTGTTCTGTACCACGGATATCGAGAGACACAGTTTCCAGGAGTCCTGCAGCCTGAGTGGAGCACACGATGCTTACGGGGAATTCTGTAACCTGCATGTAGAGAGACGCAGTTTACCGGAGTTCTGTATCTGAGTGCTGAGAGCAGTGGTTTCCAAGAGGTCTGTAGCCTGGCAATAGGCATACGCAGTGCATGGGATTTCTGAAGCCTGAGTGAAGGAGACGCAGCTTACGGGAGCTCTGTTACCTGGATGCAGATCGACGCAGTTTCCAGGAGTTCTCTGTCCTTGGTGTAGAGAGGAGCTCTTTCCTGGAGTTCTGTAGCTTAGAAGTAGGTATTCGCTATATGCGGGTTTTTTGTATGCTGAGTGTGTGTAGCAGAAGCAACTTTCGGGATTTCTGTAAAATGGATGTAGAGCGGCGCGGTTTCCAGGAGTTCTCTATCCTTTGTGTAGAGAGGAGCTAGCTGTTTCCTGGAGTTCTGTAGACTGTAATTAGCCACTCGCTATATGTGCGTTGTCTGTATCCTGAGTGTAGGAGTTGCAACTTCTGTGAGGTCTGTAACCTAAGTGTCGAGAGATGCAGTGTCCAGGAGTTCTGTAGGTTGAATGTACAGAGAAGCTGTTTCCCGGGGTTCTGCGGCCTGGGAGTAGGCATACGCTGTATACGGGATTCCTATGGCCTGAGTGTATCAGGCGCAGCTTACGGGAGTTCTGTAACCTAGACGTACAGAGATGCAGTTTACTGGAGTTGTGCATCCTGGGCGTAGAGAGAAGTTGTTTACGGGAGTTCTGAAGCCTGGGAGTAGGCTTTCGCCATAAGCGGGTTTTCTGTATCCTGAGTGCAGCAGATGCAGCTTACGGTAGTTCTGCCACCTGAACGTAGTGAGAAGCATTTTACCGGAGGTCTGTATCCTTGTGTAGAGAGAAGCAGTTTACAAGAGTTCGGCAGCCTTGGAGTAGGCATACGCTGTATATGGGATTCCCGTAGCCTGAGTGTAGCAGACGCAGCTTAAGGGAGTTCTGTAACCTGGATGTAGAGAGACGCGGTTTAGCGGAGTTCTGCATCCTGGGAGTAGAGAGACGTTGTTTACGGGAGTTCTGTAGCCTGGAATTAGGCATTCACAATGTGCGGGTTTTCTGTATCCTGTGTGTAGGAGATGCAGCTTACAGGAGTTCTGCCCCCTGAATGTAGAGAGACACAGCTTAGCGGAGTTAGGTGTCCTGGGCGTAGGGAGAGGCAGTTTACGGGACTTCCGTATCCTGGAATTAGGCATACACAATACGCGGGTTTACTGTACCCTGAGTGTAGGATAGCCAGCTTACGGGTGTTCTGTACCACGGATATCGAGAGACACAGTTTCCAGGAGTCCTGCAGCCTGAGTGGAGCACACGATGCTTACGGGGAATTCTGTAACCTGCATGTAGAGAGACGCAGTTTACCGGAGTTCTGTATCTGAGTGCTGAGAGCAGTGGTTTCCAAGAGGTCTGTAGCCTGGCAATAGGCATACGCAGTGCATGGGATTTCTGAAGCCTGAGTGAAGGAGACGCAGCTTACGGGAGCTCTGTTACCTGGATGCAGATCGACGCAGTTTCCAGGAGTTCTCTGTCCTTGGTGTAGAGAGGAGCTCTTTCCTGGAGTTCTGTAGCTTAGAAGTAGGTATTCGCTATATGCGGGTTTTTTGTATGCTGAGTGTGTGTAGCAGAAGCAACTTTCGGGATTTCTGTAAAATGGATGTAGAGCGGCGCGGTTTCCAGGAGTTCTCTATCCTTTGTGTAGAGAGGAGCTAGCTGTTTCCTGGAGTTCTGTAGACTGTAATTAGCCACTCGCTATATGTGCGTTGTCTGTATCCTGAGTGTAGGAGTTGCAACTTCTGTGAGGTCTGTAACCTAAGTGTCGAGAGATGCAGTGTCCAGCAGTTCTGTAGGTTGAATGTACAGAGAAGCTGTTTCCCGGGGTTCTGCGGCCTGGGAGTAGGCATACGCTGTATACGGGATTCCTATGGCCTGAGTGTATCAGGCGCAGCTTACGGGAAGTTCTGTAACCTAGACGTACAGAGATGCAGTTTACTGGAGTTGTGCATCCTGGGCGTAGAGAGAAGTTGTTTACGGGAGTTCTGAAGCCTGGGAGTAGGCTTTCGCCATATGCGGGTTTTCTGTATCCTGAGTGCAGCAGATGCAGCTTACGGTAGTTCTGCCACCTGAACGTAGTGAGAAGCATTTTACCGGAGGTCTGTATCCTTGTGTAGAGAGAAGCAGTTTACAAGAGTTCGGCAGCCTTGGAGTAGGCATACGCTGTATATGGGATTCCCGTAGCCTGAGTGTAGCAGACGCAGCTTAAGGGAGTTCTGTAACCTGGATGTAGAGAGACGCGGTTTAGCGGAGTTCTGCATCCTGGGAGTAGAGAGACGTTGTTTACGGGAGTTCTGTAGCCTGGAATTAGGCATTCACAATGTGCGGGTTTTCTGTATCCTGTGTGTAGGAGATGCAGCTTACAGGAGTTCTGCCCCCTGAATGTAGAGAGACACAGCTTAGCGGAGTTAGGTGTCCTGGGTGTAGGGAGAGGCAGTTTACGGGACTTCCGTATCCTGGAATTAGGCATACACAATACGCGGGTTTACTGTACCCTGAGTGTAGGATAGCCAGCTTACGGGTGTTCTGTACCACGGATATCGAGAGACACAGTTTCCAGGAGTCCTGCAGCCTGAGTGGAGCACACGATGCTTACGGGGAATTCTGTAACCTGCATGTAGAGAGACGCAGTTTACCGGAGTTCTGTATCTGTGTGCTGAGAGCAGTGTTTTCCAAGAGGTCTGTAGCCTGGCAATAGGCATACGCAGTGCATGGGATTTCTGAAGCCTGAGTGTAGGAGACGCAGCTTACGGGAGCTCTGTTACCTGGATGCAGATCGACGCAGTTTCCAGGAGTTCTCTGTCCTTGGTGTAGAGAGGAGCTCTTTCCTGGAGTTCTGTAGCTTAGAAGTAGGTATTCGCTATATGGGGGTTTTTGTTTGCTGAGTGTGTTTAGCAGACGCAACTTTCGGGATTTCTGTAAAATGGATGTAGAGCGGCGCGGTTTCCAGGAGTTCTCTATCCTTTGTGTAGAGAGGAGCTAGCTGTTTCCTGGAGTTCTGTAGACTGTAATTAGCCACTCGCTATATGTGCGTTGTCTGTATCCTGAGTGTAGGAGTTGCAACTTCTGTGAGGTCTGTAACCTAAGTGTCGAGAGATGCAGTGTCCAGGAGTTCTGTAGGTTGAATGTACAGAGAAGCTGTTTCCTGGGGTTCTGCGGCCTGGGAGTAGGCATACGCTGTATACGGGATTCCTATGGCCTGAGTGTATCAGGTGCAGCTTACGGGAGTTCTGTAACCGAGACGTACAGAGATGCAGTTTACTGGAGTTGTGCATCCTGGGCGTAGAGAGAAGTTGTTTACGGGAGTTCTGAAGCCTGGGAGTAGGCTTTCGCCATAAGCGGGTTTTCTGTATCCTGAGTGCAGCAGATGCAGCTTACGGTAGTTCTGCCACCTGAACGTAGTGAGAAGCATTTTACCGGAGGTCTGTATCCTTGTGTAGAGAGAAGCAGTTTACAAGAGTTCAGCAGCCTTGGAGTAGGCATACGCTGTATATGGGATTCCCGTAGCCTGAGTGTAGCAGACGCAGCTTAAGGGAGTTCTGTAACCTGGATGTAGAGAGACGCGGTTTAGCGGAGTTCTGCATCCTGGGAGTAGAGAGACGTTGTTTACGGGAGTTCTGTAGCCTGGAATTAGGCATTCACAATGTGCGGGTTTTCTGTATCCTGTGTGTAGGAGATGCAGCTTACAGGAGTTCTGCCCCCTGAATGTAGAGAGACACAGCTTAGCGGAGTTAGGTGTCCTGGGTGTAGGGAGAGGCAGTTTACGGGACTTCCGTATCCTGGAATTAGGCATACACAATACGCGGGTTTACTGTACCCTGAGTGTAGGATAGCCAGCTTACGGGTGTTCTGTACCACGGATATCGAGAGACACAGTTTCCAGGAGTCCTGCAGCCTGAGTGGAGCACACGATGCTTACGGGGAATTCTGTAACCTGCATGTAGAGAGATGCAGTTTACCGGAGTTCTGTATCTGAGTGCTGAGAGCAGTGGTTTCCAAGAGGTCTGTAGCCTGGCAATAGGCATACGCAGTGCATGGGATTTCTGAAGCCTGAGTGTAGGAGACGCAGCTTACGGGAGCTCTGTTACCTGGATGCAGATCGACGCAGTTTCCAGGAGTTCTCTGTCCTTGGTGTAGAGAGGAGCTCTTTCCTGGAGTTCTGTAGCTTAGAAGTAGGTATTCGCTATATGGGGGTTTTTGTTTGCTGAGTGTGTTTAGCAGACGCAACTTTCGGGATTTCTGTAAAATGGATGTAGAGCGGCGCAGTTTCCAGGAGTTCTCTATCCTTTGTGTAGAGAGGAGCTAGCTGTTTCCTGGAGTTCTGTAGACTGTAATTAGCCACTCGCTATATGTGCGTTGTCTGTATCCTGAGTGTAGGAGTTGCAACTTCTGTGAGGTCTGTAACCTAAGTGTCGAGAGATGCAGTGTCCAGGAGTTCTGTAGGTTGAATGTACAGAGAAGCTGTTTCCCGGAGTTCTGCGGCCTGGGAGTAGGCATACGCTGTATAGGGGATTCCTATGGCCTGAGTGTATCAGGCGCAGCTTACGGGAGTTCTGTAACCTAGACGTACAGAGATGCAGTTTACTGGAGTTGTGCATCCTGGGCGTAGAGAGAAGTTGTTTACGGGAGTTCTGAAGCCTGGGAGTAGGCTTTCGCCATAAGCGGGTTTTCTGTATCCTGAGTGCAGCAGATGCAGCTTACGGTAGTTCTGCCACCTGAACGTAGTGAGAAGCATTTTACCGGAGGTCTGTATCCTTGTGTAGAGAGAAGCAGTTTACAAGAGTTCGGCAGCCTTGGAGTAGGCATACGCTGTATATGGGATTCCCGTAGCCTGAGTGTAGCAGACGCAGCTTAAGGGAGTTCTGTAACCTGGATGTAGAGAGACGCGGTTTAGCGGAGTTCTGCATCCTGGGAGTAGAGAGACGTTGTTTACGGGAGTTCTGTAGCCTGGAATTAGGCATTCACAATGTGCGGGTTTTCTGTATCCTGTGTGTAGGAGATGCAGCTTACAGGAGTTCTGCCCCCTGAATGTAGAGAGACACAGCTTAGCGGAGTTAGGTGTCCTGGGTGTAGGGAGAGGCAGTTTACGGGACTTCCGTATCCTGGAATTAGGCATACACAATACGCGGGTTTACTGTACCCTGAGTGTAGGATACCCAGCTTACGGGTGTTCTGTACCATGGATATCGAGAGACACAGTTTCCAGGAGTCCTGCAGCCTGAGTGGAGCACACGATGCTTACGGGGAATTCTGTAACCTGCATGTAGAGAGACGCAGTTTACCGGAGTTCTGTATCTGAGTGCTGAGAGCAGTGGTTTCCAAGAGGTCTGTAGCCTGGCAATAGGCATACGCAGTGCATGGGATTTCTGAAGCCTGAGTGAAGGAGACGCAGCTTACGGGAGCTCTGTTACCTGGATGCAGATCGACGCAGTTTCCAGGAGTTCTCTGTCCTTGGTGTAGAGAGGAGCTCTTTCCTGGAGTTCTGTAGCTTAGAAGTAGGTATTCGCTATATGCGGGTTTTTTGTATGCTGAGTGTGTGTAGCAGAAGCAACTTTCGGGATTTCTGTAAAATGGATGTAGAGCGGCGCGGTTTCCAGGAGTTCTCTATCCTTTGTGTAGAGAGGAGCTAGCTGTTTCCTGGAGTTCTGTAGACTGTAATTAGCCACTCGCTATATGTGTGTTGTCTGTATCCTGAGTGTAGGAGTTGCAACTTCTGTGAGGTCTGTAACCTAAGTGTCGAGAGATGCAGTGTCCAGGAGTTCTGTAGGTTGAATGTACAGAGAAGCTGTTTCCCGGGGTTCTGCGGCCTGGGAGTAGGCATACGCTGTATACGGGATTCCTATGGCCTGAGTGTATCAGGCGCAGCTTACGGGAGTTCTGTAACCTAGACGTACAGAGATGCAGTTTACTGGAGTTGTGCATCCTGGGCGTAGAGAGAAGTTGTTTACGGGAGTTCTGAAGCCTGGGAGTAGGCTTTCGCCATAAGCGGGTTTTCTGTATCCTGAGTGCAGCAGATGCAGCTTACGGTAGTTCTGCCACCTGAACGTAGTGAGAAGCATTTTACCAGAGGTCTGTATCCTTGTGTAGAGAGAAGCAGTTTACAAGAGTTCGGCAGCCTTGGAGTAGGCATACGCTGTATATGGGATTCCCGTAGCCTGAGTGTAGCAGACGCAGCTTAAGGGAGTTCTGTAACCTGGATGTAGAGAGACGCGGTTTAGCGGAGTTCTGCATCCTGGGAGTAGAGAGACGTTGTTTACGGGAGTTCTGTAGCCTGGAATTAGGCATTCACAATGTGCGGGTTTTCTGTATCCTGTGTGTAGGAGATGCAGCTTACAGGAGTTCTGCCCCCTGAATGTAGAGAGACACAGCTTAGCGGAGTTAGGTGTCCTGGGTGTAGGGAGAGGCAGTTTACGGGACTTCCGTATCCTGGAATTAGGCATACACAATACGCGGGTTTACTGTACCCTGAGTGTAGGATAGCCAGCTTACGGGTGTTCTGTACCACGGATATCGAGAGACACAGTTTCCAGGAGTCCTGCAGCCTGAGTGGAGCACACGATGCTTACGGGGAATTCTGTAACCTGCATGTAGAGAGACGCAGTTTACCGGAGTTCTTTATCTGAGTGCTGAGAGCAGTGGTTTCCAAGAGGTCTGTAGCCTGGCAATAGGCATACGCAGTGCATGGGATTTCTGAAGCCTGAGTGTAGGAGACGCAGCTTACGGGAGCTCTGTTACCTGGATGCAGATCGACGCAGTTTCCAGGAGTTCTCTGTCCTTGGTGTAGAGAGGAGCTCTTTCCTGGAGTTCTGTAGCTTAGATGTAGGTATTCGCTATATGGGGGTTTTTGTATGCTGAGTGTGTTTAGCAGAAGCAACTTTCGGGATTTCTGTAAAATGGATGTAGAGCGGCGCGGTTTCCAGGAGTTCTCTATCCTTTGTGTAGAGAGGAGCTAGCTGTTTCCTGGAGTTCTGTAGACTGTAATTAGCCACTCGCTATATGTGTGTTGTCTGTATCCTGAGTGTAGGAGTTGCAACTTCTGTGAGGTCTGTAACCTAAGTGTCGAGAGATGCAGTGTCCAGGAGTTCTGTAGGTTGAATGTACAGAGAAGCTGTTTCCCGGGGTTCTGCGGCCTGGGAGTAGGCATACGCTGTATAGGGGATTCCTATGGCCTGAGTGTATCAGACGCAGCTTACGGGAGTTCTGTAACCTAGACGTACAGAGATGCAGTTTACTGGAGTTGTGCATCCTGGGCGTAGAGAGAAGTTGTTTACGGGAGTTCTGAAGCCTGGGAGTAGGCTTTCGCCATAAGCGGGTTTTCTGTATCCTGAGTGCAGCAGATGCAGCTTACGGTAGTTCTGCCACCTGAACGTAGTGAGAAGCATTTTACCGGAGGTCTGTATCCTTGTGTAGAGAGAAGCAGTTTACAAGAGTTCGGCAGCCTTGGAGTAGGCATACGCTGTATATGGGATTCCCGTAGCCTGAGTGTAGCAGACGCAGCTTAAGGGAGTTCTGTAACCTGGATGTAGAGAGACGCGGTTTAGCGGAGTTCTGCATCCTGGGAGTAGAGAGACGTTGTTTACGGGAGTTCTGTAGCCTGGAATTAGGCATTCACAATGTGCGGGTTTTCTGTATCCTGTGTGTAGGAGATGCAGCTTACAGGAGTTCTGCCCCCTGAATGTAGAGAGACACAGCTTAGCGGAGTTAGGTGTCCTGGGTGTAGGGAGAGGCAGTTTACGGGACTTCCGTATCCTGGAATTAGGCATACACAATACGCGGGTTTACTGTACCCTGAGTGTAGGATAGCCAGCTTACGGGTGTTCTGTACCACGGATATCGAGAGACACAGTTTCCAGGAGTCCTGCAGCCTGAGTGGAGCACACGATGCTTACGGGGAATTCTGTAACCTGCATGTAGAGAGACGCAGTTTACCGGAGTTCTGTATCTGAGTGCTGAGAGCAGTGGTTTCCAAGAGGTCTGTAGCCTGGCAATAGGCATACGCAGTGCATGGGATTTCTGAAGCCTGAGTGAAGGAGACGCAGCTTACGGGAGCTCTGTTACCTGGATGCAGATCGACGCAGTTTCCAGGAGTTCTCTGTCCTTGGTGTAGAGAGGAGCTCTTTCCTGGAGTTCTGTAGCTTAGAAGTAGGTATTCGCTATATGCGGGTTTTTTGTATGCTGAGTGTGTGTAGCAGAAGCAACTTTCGGGATTTCTGTAAAATGGATGTAGAGCGGCGCGGTTTCCAGGAGTTCTCTATCCTTTGTGTAGAGAGGAGCTAGCTGTTTCCTGGAGTTCTGTAGACTGTAATTAGCCACTCGCTATATGTGCGTTGTCTGTATCCTGAGTGTAGGAGTTGCAACTTCTGTGAGGTCTGTAACCTAAGTGTCGAGAGATGCAGTGTCCAGGAGTTCTGTAGGTTGAATGTACAGAGAAGCTGTTTCCCGGGGTTCTGCGGCCTGGGAGTAGGCATACGCTGTATACGGGATTCCTATGGCCTGAGTGTATCAGGCGCAGCTTACGGGAGTTCTGTAACCTAGACGTACAGAGATGCAGTTTACTGGAGTTGTGCATCCTGGGCGTAGAGAGAAGTTGTTTACGGGAGTTCTGAAGCCTGGGAGTAGGCTTTCGCCATAAGCGGGTTTTCTGTATCCTGAGTGCAGCAGATGCAGCTTACGGTAGTTCTGCCACCTGAACGTAGTGAGAAGCATTTTACCGGAGGTCTGTATCCTTGTGTAGAGAGAAGCAGTTTACAAGAGTTCGGCAGCCTTGGAGTAGGCATACGCTGTATATGGGATTCCCGTAGCCTGAGTGTAGCAGACGCAGCTTAAGGGAGTTCTGTAACCTGGATGTAGAGAGACGCGGTTTAGCGGAGTTCTGCATCCTGGGAGTAGAGAGACGTTGTTTACGGGAGTTCTGTAGCCTGGAATTAGGCATTCACAATGTGCGGGTTTTCTGTATCCTGTGTGTAGGAGATGCAGCTTACAGGAGTTCTGCCCCCTGAATGTAGAGAGACACAGCTTAGCGGAGTTAGGTGTCCTGGGCGTAGGGAGAGGCAGTTTACGGGACTTCCGTATCCTGGAATTAGGCATACACAATACGCGGGTTTACTGTACCCTGAGTGTAGGATAGCCAGCTTACGGGTGTTCTGTACCACGGATATCGAGAGACACAGTTTCCAGGAGTCCTGCAGCCTGAGTGGAGCACACGATGCTTACGGGGAATTCTGTAACCTGCATGTAGAGAGACGCAGTTTACCGGAGTTCTGTATCTGAGTGCTGAGAGCAGTGGTTTCCAAGAGGTCTGTAGCCTGGCAATAGGCATACGCAGTGCATGGGATTTCTGAAGCCTGAGTGAAGGAGACGCAGCTTACGGGAGCTCTGTTACCTGGATGCAGATCGACGCAGTTTCCAGGAGTTCTCTGTCCTTGGTGTAGAGAGGAGCTCTTTCCTGGAGTTCTGTAGCTTAGAAGTAGGTATTCGCTATATGCGGGTTTTTTGTATGCTGAGTGTGTGTAGCAGAAGCAACTTTCGGGATTTCTGTAAAATGGATGTAGAGCGGCGCGGTTTCCAGGAGTTCTCTATCCTTTGTGTAGAGAGGAGCTAGCTGTTTCCTGGAGTTCTGTAGACTGTAATTAGCCACTCGCTATATGTGCGTTGTCTGTATCCTGAGTGTAGGAGTTGCAACTTCTGTGAGGTCTGTAACCTAAGTGTCGAGAGATGCAGTGTCCAGCAGTTCTGTAGGTTGAATGTACAGAGAAGCTGTTTCCCGGGGTTCTGCGGCCTGGGAGTAGGCATACGCTGTATACGGGATTCCTATGGCCTGAGTGTATCAGGCGCAGCTTACGGGAAGTTCTGTAACCTAGACGTACAGAGATGCAGTTTACTGGAGTTGTGCATCCTGGGCGTAGAGAGAAGTTGTTTACGGGAGTTCTGAAGCCTGGGAGTAGGCTTTCGCCATATGCGGGTTTTCTGTATCCTGAGTGCAGCAGATGCAGCTTACGGTAGTTCTGCCACCTGAACGTAGTGAGAAGCATTTTACCGGAGGTCTGTATCCTTGTGTAGAGAGAAGCAGTTTACAAGAGTTCGGCAGCCTTGGAGTAGGCATACGCTGTATATGGGATTCCCGTAGCCTGAGTGTAGCAGACGCAGCTTAAGGGAGTTCTGTAACCTGGATGTAGAGAGACGCGGTTTAGCGGAGTTCTGCATCCTGGGAGTAGAGAGACGTTGTTTACGGGAGTTCTGTAGCCTGGAATTAGGCATTCACAATGTGCGGGTTTTCTGTATCCTGTGTGTAGGAGATGCAGCTTACAGGAGTTCTGCCCCCTGAATGTAGAGAGACACAGCTTAGCGGAGTTAGGTGTCCTGGGTGTAGGGAGAGGCAGTTTACGGGACTTCCGTATCCTGGAATTAGGCATACACAATACGCGGGTTTACTGTACCCTGAGTGTAGGATAGCCAGCTTACGGGTGTTCTGTACCACGGATATCGAGAGACACAGTTTCCAGGAGTCCTGCAGCCTGAGTGGAGCACACGATGCTTACGGGGAATTCTGTAACCTGCATGTAGAGAGACGCAGTTTACCGGAGTTCTGTATCTGTGTGCTGAGAGCAGTGTTTTCCAAGAGGTCTGTAGCCTGGCAATAGGCATACGCAGTGCATGGGATTTCTGAAGCCTGAGTGTAGGAGACGCAGCTTACGGGAGCTCTGTTACCTGGATGCAGATCGACGCAGTTTCCAGGAGTTCTCTGTCCTTGGTGTAGAGAGGAGCTCTTTCCTGGAGTTCTGTAGCTTAGAAGTAGGTATTCGCTATATGGGGGTTTTTGTTTGCTGAGTGTGTTTAGCAGACGCAACTTTCGGGATTTCTGTAAAATGGATGTAGAGCGGCGCGGTTTCCAGGAGTTCTCTATCCTTTGTGTAGAGAGGAGCTAGCTGTTTCCTGGAGTTCTGTAGACTGTAATTAGCCACTCGCTATATGTGCGTTGTCTGTATCCTGAGTGTAGGAGTTGCAACTTCTGTGAGGTCTGTAACCTAAGTGTCGAGAGATGCAGTGTCCAGGAGTTCTGTAGGTTGAATGTACAGAGAAGCTGTTTCCTGGGGTTCTGCGGCCTGGGAGTAGGCATACGCTGTATACGGGATTCCTATGGCCTGAGTGTATCAGGCGCAGCTTACGGGAGTTCTGTAACCGAGACGTACAGAGATGCAGTTTACTGGAGTTGTGCATCCTGGGCGTAGAGAGAAGTTGTTTACGGGAGTTCTGAAGCCTGGGAGTAGGCTTTCGCCATAAGCGGGTTTTCTGTATCCTGAGTGCAGCAGATGCAGCTTACGGTAGTTCTGCCACCTGAACGTAGTGAGAAGCATTTTACCGGAGGTCTGTATCCTTGTGTAGAGAGAAGCAGTTTACAAGAGTTCAGCAGCCTTGGAGTAGGCATACGCTGTATATGGGATTCCCGTAGCCTGAGTGTAGCAGACGCAGCTTAAGGGAGTTCTGTAACCTGGATGTAGAGAGACGCGGTTTAGCGGAGTTCTGCATCCTGGGAGTAGAGAGACGTTGTTTACGGGAGTTCTGTAGCCTGGAATTAGGCATTCACAATGTGCGGGTTTTCTGTATCCTGTGTGTAGGAGATGCAGCTTACAGGAGTTCTGCCCCCTGAATGTAGAGAGACACAGCTTAGCGGAGTTAGGTGTCCTGGGTGTAGGGAGAGGCAGTTTACGGGACTTCCGTATCCTGGAATTAGGCATACACAATACGCGGGTTTACTGTACCCTGAGTGTAGGATAGCCAGCTTACGGGTGTTCTGTACCACGGATATCGAGAGACACAGTTTCCAGGAGTCCTGCAGCCTGAGTGGAGCACACGATGCTTACGGGGAATTCTGTAACCTGCATGTAGAGAGATGCAGTTTACCGGAGTTCTGTATCTGAGTGCTGAGAGCAGTGGTTTCCAAGAGGTCTGTAGCCTGGCAATAGGCATACGCAGTGCATGGGATTTCTGAAGCCTGAGTGTAGGAGACGCAGCTTACGGGAGCTCTGTTACCTGGATGCAGATCGACGCAGTTTCCAGGAGTTCTCTGTCCTTGGTGTAGAGAGGAGCTCTTTCCTGGAGTTCTGTAGCTTAGAAGTAGGTATTCGCTATATGGGGGTTTTTGTTTGCTGAGTGTGTTTAGCAGACGCAACTTTCGGGATTTCTGTAAAATGGATGTAGAGCGGCGCAGTTTCCAGGAGTTCTCTATCCTTTGTGTAGAGAGGAGCTAGCTGTTTCCTGGAGTTCTGTAGACTGTAATTAGCCACTCGCTATATGTGCGTTGTCTGTATCCTGAGTGTAGGAGTTGCAACTTCTGTGAGGTCTGTAACCTAAGTGTCGAGAGATGCAGTGTCCAGGAGTTCTGTAGGTTGAATGTACAGAGAAGCTGTTTCCCGGAGTTCTGCGGCCTGGGAGTAGGCATACGCTGTATAGGGGATTCCTATGGCCTGAGTGTATCAGGCGCAGCTTACGGGAGTTCTGTAACCTAGACGTACAGAGATGCAGTTTACTGGAGTTGTGCATCCTGGGCGTAGAGAGAAGTTGTTTACGGGAGTTCTGAAGCCTGGGAGTAGGCTTTCGCCATAAGCGGGTTTTCTGTATCCTGAGTGCAGCAGATGCAGCTTACGGTAGTTCTGCCACCTGAACGTAGTGAGAAGCATTTTACCGGAGGTCTGTATCCTTGTGTAGAGAGAAGCAGTTTACAAGAGTTCGGCAGCCTTGGAGTAGGCATACGCTGTATATGGGATTCCCGTAGCCTGAGTGTAGCAGACGCAGCTTAAGGGAGTTCTGTAACCTGGATGTAGAGAGACGTGGTTTAGCGGAGTTCTGCATCCTGGGAGTAGAGAGACGTTGTTTACGGGAGTTCTGTAGCCTGGAATTAGGCATTCACAATGTGCGGGTTTTCTGTATCCTGTGTGTAGGAGATGCAGCTTACAGGAGTTCTGCCCCCTGAATGTAGAGAGACACAGCTTAGCGGAGTTAGGTGTCCTGGGTGTAGGGAGAGGCAGTTTACGGGACTTCCGTATCCTGGAATTAGGCATACACAATACGCGGGTTTACTGTACCCTGAGTGTAGGATAGCCAGCTTACGGGTGTTCTGTACCACGGATATCGAGAGACACAGTTTCCAGGAGTCCTGCAGCCTGAGTGGAGCACACGATGCTTACGGGGAATTCTGTAAACTGCATGTAGAGAGATGCAGTTTACCGGAGTTCTGTATCTGTGTGCTGAGAGCAGTGTTTTCCAAGAGGTCTGTAGCCTGGCAATAGGCATACGCAGTGCATGGGATTTCTGAAGCCTGAGTGTAGGAGACGCAGCTTACGGGAGCTCTGTTACCTGGATGCAGATCGACGCAGTTTCCAGGAGTTCTCTGTCCTTGGTGTAGAGAGGAGCTCTTTCCTGGAGTTCTGTAGCTTAGAAGTAGGTATTCGCTATATGGGGGTTTTTGTTTGCTGAGTGTGTTTAGCAGACGCAACTTTCGGGATTTCTGTAAAATGGATGTAGAGCGGCGCGGTTTCCAGGAGTTCTCTATCCTTTGTGTAGAGAGGAGCTAGCTGTTTCCTGGAGTTCTGTAGACTGTAATTAGCCACTCGCTATATGTGCATTGTCTGTATCCTGAGTGTAGGAGTTGCAACTTCTGTGAGGTCTGTAACCTAAGTGTCGAGAGATGCAGTGTCCAGGAGTTCTGTAGGTTGAATGTACAGAGAAGCTGTTTCCCGGAGTTCTGCGGCCTGGGAGTAGGCATACGCTGTATACGGGATTCCTATGGCCTGAGTGTATCAGGCGCAGCTTACGGGAGTTCTGTAACCTAGACGTACAGAGATGCAGTTTACTGGAGTTGTGCATCCTGGGCGTAGAGAGAAGTTGTTTACGGGAGTTCTGAAGCCTGGGAGTAGGCTTTCGCCATAAGCGGGTTTTCTGTATCCTGAGTGCAGCAGATGCAGCTTACGGTAGTTCTGCCACCTGAACGTAGTGAGAAGCATTTTACCGGAGGTCTGTATCCTTGTGTAGAGAGAAGCAGTTTACAAGAGTTCGGCAGCCTTGGAGTAGGCATACGCTGTATATGGGATTCCCGTAGCCTGAGTGTAGCAGACGCAGCTTAAGGGAGTTCTGTAACCTGGATGTAGAGAGACGCGGTTTAGCGGAGTTCTGCATCCTGGGAGTAGAGAGACGTTGTTTACGGGAGTTCTGTAGCCTGGAATTAGGCATTCACAATGTGCGGGTTTTCTGTATCCTGTGTGTAGGAGATGCAGCTTACAGGAGTTCTGCCCCCTGAATGTAGAGAGACACAGCTTAGCGGAGTTAGGTGTCCTGGGTGTAGGGAGAGGCAGTTTACGGGACTTCCGTATCCTGGAATTAGGCATACACAATACGCGGGTTTACTGTACCCTGAGTGTAGGATAGCCCGCTTACGGGTGTTCTGTACCACGGATATCGAGAGACACAGTTTCCAGGAGTCCTGCAGCCTGAGTGGAGCACACGATGCTTACGGGGAATTCTGTAACCTGCATGTAGAGAGATGCAGTTTACCGGAGTTCTGTATCTGAGTGCTGAGAGCAGTGGTTTCCAAGAGGTCTGTAGCCTGGCAATAGGCATACGCAGTGCATGGGATTTCTGAAGCCTGAGTGAAGGAGACGCAGCTTACGGGAGCTCTGTTACCTGGATGCAGATCGACGCAGTTTCCAGGAGTTCTCTGTCCTTGGTGTAGAGAGGAGCTCTTTCCTGGAGTTCTGTAGCTTAGAAGTAGGTATTCGCTATATGCGGGTTTTTTGTATGCTGAGTGTGTGTAGCAGAAGCAACTTTCGGGATTTCTGTAAAATGGATGTAGAGCGGCGCGGTTTCCAGGAGTTCTCTATCCTTTGTGTAGAGAGGAGCTAGCTGTTTCCTGGAGTTCTGTAGACTGTAATTAGCCACTCGCTATATGTGCGTTGTCTGTATCCTGAGTGTAGGAGTTGCAACTTCTGTGAGGTCTGTAACCTAAGTGTCGAGAGATGCAGTGTCCAGGAGTTCTGTAGGTTGAATGTACAGAGAAGCTGTTTCCCGGGGTTCTGCGGCCTGGGAGTAGGCATACGCTGTATACGGGATTCCTATGGCCTGAGTGTATCAGACGCAGCTTACGGGAGTTCTGTAACCGAGACGTACAGAGATGCAGTTTACTGGAGTTGTGCATCCTGGGCGTAGAGAGAAGTTGTTTACGGGAGTTCTGAAGCCTGGGAGTAGGCTTTCGCCATAAGCGGGTTTTCTGTATCCTGAGTGCAGCAGATGCAGCTTACGGTAGTTCTGCCACCTGAACGTAGTGAGAAGCATTTTACCGGAGGTCTGTATCCTTGTGTAGAGAGAAGCAGTTTACAAGAGTTCGGCAGCCTTGGAGTAGGCATACGCTGTATATGGGATTCCCGTAGCCTGAGTGTAGCAGACGCAGCTTAAGGGAGTTCTGTAACCTGGATGTAGAGAGACGCGGTTTAGCGGAGTTCTGCATCCTGGGAGTAGAGAGACGTTGTTTACGGGAGTTCTGTAGCCTGGAATTAGGCATTCACAATGTGCGGGTTTTCTGTATCCTGTGTGTAGGAGATGCAGCTTACAGGAGTTCTGCCCCCTGAATGTAGAGAGACACAGCTTAGCGGAGTTAGGTGTCCTGGGTGTAGGGAGAGGCAGTTTACGGGACTTCCGTATCCTGGAATTAGGCATACACAATACGCGGGTTTACTGTACCCTGAGTGTAGGATAGCCAGCTTACGGGTGTTCTGTACCACGGATATCGAGAGACACAGTTTCCAGGAGTCCTGCAGCCTGAGTGGAGCACACGATGCTTACGGGGAATTCTGTAACCTGCATGTAGAGAGACGCAGTTTACCGGAGTTCTGTATCTGAGTGCTGAGAGCAGTGGTTTCCAAGAGGTCTGTAGCCTGGCAATAGGCATACGCAGTGCATGGGATTTCTGAAGCCTGAGTGTAGGAGACGCAGCTTACGGGAGCTCTGTTACCTGGATGCAGATCGACGCAGTTTCCAGGAGTTCTCTGTCCTTGGTGTAGAGAGGAGCTCTTTCCTGGAGTTCTGTAGCTTAGAAGTAGGTATTCGCTATATGCGGGTTTTTTGTATGCTGAGTGTGTGTAGCAGAAGCAACTTTCGGGATTTCTGTAAAATGGATGTAGAGCGGCGCGGTTTCCAGGAGTTCTCTATCCTTTGTGTAGAGAGGAGCTAGCTGTTTCCTGGAGTTCTGTAGACTGTAATTAGCCACTCGCTATATGTGCGTTGTCTGTATCCTGAGTGTAGGAGTTGCAACTTCTGTGAGGTCTGTAACCTAAGTGTCGAGAGATGCAGTGTCCAGGAGTTCTGTAGGTTGAATGTACAGAGAAGCTGTTTCCCGGGGTTCTGCGGCCTGGGAGTAGGCATACGCTGTATACGGGATTCCTATGGCCTGAGTGTATCAGGCGCAGCTTACGGGAGTTCTGTAACCTAGACGTACAGAGATGCAGTTTACTGGAGTTGTGCATCCTGGGCGTAGAGAGAAGTTGTTTACGGGAGTTCTGAAGCCTGGGAGTAGGCTTTCGCCATATGCGGGTTTTCTGTATCCTGAGTGCAGCAGATGCAGCTTACGGTAGTTCTGCCACCTGAACGTAGTGAGAAGCATTTTACCGGAGGTCTGTATCCTTGTGTAGAGAGAAGCAGTTTACAAGAGTTCGGCAGCCTTGGAGTAGGCATACGCTGTATATGGGATTCCCGTAGCCTGAGTGTAGCAGACGCAGCTTAAGGGAGTTCTGTAACCTGGATGTAGAGAGACGCGGTTTAGCGGAGTTCTGCATCCTGGGAGTAGAGAGACGTTGTTTACGGGAGTTCTGTAGCCTGGAATTAGGCATTCACAATGTGCGGGTTTTCTGTATCCTGTGTGTAAGAGATGCAGCTTACAGGAGTTCTGCCCCCTGAATGTAGAGAGACACAGCTTAGCGGAGTTAGGTGTCCTGGGTGTAGGGAGAGGCAGTTTACGGGACTTCCGTATCCTGGAATTAGGCATACACAATACGCGGGTTTACTGTACCCTGAGTGTAGGATAGCCAGCTTACGGGTGTTCTGTACCACGGATATCGAGAGACACAGTTTCCAGGAGTCCTGCAGCCTGAGTGGAGCACACGATGCTTACGGGGAATTCTGTAACCTGCATGTAGAGAGACGCAGTTTACCGGAGTTCTGTATCTGTGTGCTGAGAGCAGTGTTTTCCAAGAGGTCTGTAGCCTGGCAATAGGCATACGCAGTGCATGGGATTTCTGAAGCCTGAGTGTAGGAGACGCAGCTTACGGGAGCTCTGTTACCTGGATGCAGATCGACGCAGTTTCCAGGAGTTCTCTGTCCTTGGTGTAGAGAGGAGCTCTTTCCTGGAGTTCTGTAGCTTAGAAGTAGGTATTCGCTATATGGGGGTTTTTGTTTGCTGAGTGTGTTTAGCAGACGCAACTTTCGGGATTTCTGTAAAATGGATGTAGAGCGGCGCGGTTTCCAGGAGTTCTCTATCCTTTGTGTAGAGAGGAGCTAGCTGTTTCCTGGAGTTCTGTAGACTGTAATTAGCCACTCGCTATATGTGCATTGTCTGTATCCTGAGTGTAGGAGTTGCAACTTCTGTGAGGTCTGTAACCTAAGTGTCGAGAGATGCAGTGTCCAGGAGTTCTGTAGGTTGAATGTACAGAGAAGCTGTTTCCCGGAGTTCTGCGGCCTGGGAGTAGGCATACGCTGTATAGGGGATTCCTATGGCCTGAGTGTATCAGGCGCAGCTTACGGGAGTTCTGTAACCTAGACGTACAGAGATGCAGTTTACTGGAGTTGTGCATCCTGGGCGTAGAGAGAAGTTGTTTACGGGAGTTCTGAAGCCTGGGAGTAGGCTTTCGCCATAAGCGGGTTTTCTGTATCCTGAGTGCAGCAGATGCAGCTTACGGTAGTTCTGCCACCTGAACGTAGTGAGAAGCATTTTACCGGAGGTCTGTATCCTTGTGTAGAGAGAAGCAGTTTACAAGAGTTCGGCAGCCTTGGAGTAGGCATACGCTGTATATGGGATTCCCGTAGCCTGAGTGTAGCAGACGCAGCTTAAGGGAGTTCTGTAACCTGGATGTAGAGAGACGCGGTTTAGCGGAGTTCTGCATCCTGGGAGTAGAGAGACGTTGTTTACGGGAGTTCTGTAGCCTGGAATTAGGCATTCACAATGTGCGGGTTTTCTGTATCCTGTGTGTAGGAGATGCAGCTTACAGGAGTTCTGCCCCCTGAATGTAGAGAGACACAGCTTAGCGGAGTTAGGTGTCCTGGGTGTAGGGAGAGGCAGTTTACGGGACTTCCGTATCCTGGAATTAGGCATACACAATACGCGGGTTTACTGTACCCTGAGTGTAGGATAGCCAGCTTACGGGTGTTCTGTACCACGGATATCGAGAGACACAGTTTCCAGGAGTCCTGCAGCCTGAGTGGAGCACACGATGCTTACGGGGAATTCTGTAACCTGCATGTAGAGAGATGCAGTTTACCGGAGTTCTGTATCTGAGTGCTGAGAGCAGTGGTTTCCAAGAGGTCTGTAGCCTGGCAATAGGCATACGCAGTGCATGGGATTTCTGAAGCCTGAGTGAAGGAGACGCAGCTTACGGGAGCTCTGTTACCTGGATGCAGATCGACGCAGTTTCCAGGAGTTCTCTGTCCTTGGTGTAGAGAGGAGCTCTTTCCTGGAGTTCTGTAGCTTAGAAGTAGGTATTCGCTATATGCGGGTTTTTTGTATGCTGAGTGTGTGTAGCAGAAGCAACTTTCGGGATTTCTGTAAAATGGATGTAGAGCGGCGCGGTTTCCAGGAGTTCTCTATCCTTTGTGTAGAGAGGAGCTAGCTGTTTCCTGGAGTTCTGTAGACTGTAATTAGCCACTCGCTATATGTGCGTTGTCTGTATCCTGAGTGTAGGAGTTGCAACTTCTGTGAGGTCTGTAACCTAAGTGTCGAGAGATGCAGTGTCCAGGAGTTCTGTAGGTTGAATGTACAGAGAAGCTGTTTCCCGGGGTTCTGCGGCCTGGGAGTAGGCATACGCTGTATAGGGGATTCCTATGGCCTGAGTGTATCAGGCGCAGCTTACGGGAGTTCTGTAACCGAGACGTACAGAGATGCAGTTTACTGGAGTTGTGCATCCTGGGCGTAGAGAGAAGTTGTTTACGGGAGTTCTGAAGCCTGGGAGTAGGCTTTCGCCATAAGCGGGTTTTCTGTATCCTGAGTGCAGCAGATGCAGCTTACGGTAGTTCTGCCACCTGAACGTAGTGAGAAGCATTTTACCGGAGGTCTGTATCCTTGTGTAGAGAGAAGCAGTTTACAAGAGTTCGGCAGCCTTGGAGTAGGCATACGCTGTATATGGGATTCCCGTAGCCTGAGTGTAGCAGACGCAGCTTAAGGGAGTTCTGTAACCTGGATGTAGAGAGACGCGGTTTAGCGGAGTTCTGCATCCTGGGAGTAGAGAGACGTTGTTTACGGGAGTTCTGTAGCCTGGAATTAGGCATTCACAATGTGCGGGTTTTCTGTATCCTGTGTGTAGGAGATGCAGCTTACAGGAGTTCTGCCCCCTGAATGTAGAGAGACACAGCTTAGCGGAGTTAGGTGTCCTGGGTGTAGGGAGAGGCAGTTTACGGGACTTCCGTATCCTGGAATTAGGCATACACAATACGCGGGTTTACTGTACCCTGAGTGTAGGATAGCCAGCTTACGGGTGTTCTGTACCACGGATATCGAGAGACACAGTTTCCAGGAGTCCTGCAGCCTGAGTGGAGCACACGATGCTTACGGGGAATTCTGTAACCTGCATGTAGAGAGACGCAGTTTACCGGAGTTCTGTATCTGAGTGCTGAGAGCAGTGGTTTCCAAGAGGTCTGTAGCCTGGCAATAGGCATACGCAGTGCATGGGATTTCTGAAGCCTGAGTGTAGGAGACGCAGCTTACGGGAGCTCTGTTACCTGGATGCAGATCGACGCAGTTTCCAGGAGTTCTCTGTCCTTGGTGTAGAGAGGAGCTCTTTCCTGGAGTTCTGTAGCTTAGAAGTAGGTATTCGCTATATGCGGGTTTTTTGTATGCTGAGTGTGTGTAGCAGAAGCAACTTTCGGGATTTCTGTAAAATGGATGTAGAGCGGCGCGGTTTCCAGGAGTTCTCTATCCTTTGTGTAGAGAGGAGCTAGCTGTTTCCTGGAGTTCTGTAGACTGTAATTAGCCACTCGCTATATGTGCGTTGTCTGTATCCTGAGTGTAGGAGTTGCAACTTCTGTGAGGTCTGTAACCTAAGTGTCGAGAGATGCAGTGTCCAGGAGTTCTGTAGGTTGAATGTACAGAGAAGCTGTTTCCCGGGGTTCTGCGGCCTGGGAGTAGGCATACGCTGTATACGGGATTCCTATGGCCTGAGTGTATCAGGCGCAGCTTACGGGAGTTCTGTAACCTAGACGTACAGAGATGCAGTTTACTGGAGTTGTGCATCCTGGGCGTAGAGAGAAGTTGTTTACGGGAGTTCTGAAGCCTGGGAGTAGGCTTTCGCCATATGCGGGTTTTCTGTATCCTGAGTGCAGCAGATGCAGCTTACGGTAGTTCTGCCACCTGAACGTAGTGAGAAGCATTTTACCGGAGGTCTGTATCCTTGTGTAGAGAGAAGCAGTTTACAAGAGTTCGGCAGCCTTGGAGTAGGCATACGCTGTATATGGGATTCCCGTAGCCTGAGTGTAGCAGACGCAGCTTAAGGGAGTTCTGTAACCTGGATGTAGAGAGACGCGGTTTAGCGGAGTTCTGCATCCTGGGAGTAGAGAGACGTTGTTTACGGGAGTTCTGTAGCCTGGAATTAGGCATTCACAATGTGCGGGTTTTCTGTATCCTGTGTGTAAGAGATGCAGCTTACAGGAGTTCTGCCCCCTGAATGTAGAGAGACACAGCTTAGCGGAGTTAGGTGTCCTGGGTGTAGGGAGAGGCAGTTTACGGGACTTCCGTATCCTGGAATTAGGCATACACAATACGCGGGTTTACTGTACCCTGAGTGTAGGATAGCCAGCTTACGGGTGTTCTGTACCACGGATATCGAGAGACACAGTTTCCAGGAGTCCTGCAGCCTGAGTGGAGCACACGATGCTTACGGGGAATTCTGTAACCTGCATGTAGAGAGATGCAGTTTACCGGAGTTCTGTATCTGAGTGCTGAGAGCAGTGGTTTCCAAGAGGTCTGTAGCCTGGCAATAGGCATACGCAGTGCATGGGATTTCTGAAGCCTGAGTGAAGGAGACGCAGCTTACGGGAGCTCTGTTACCTGGATGCAGATCGACGCAGTTTCCAGGAGTTCTCTGTCCTTGGTGTAGAGAGGAGCTCTTTCCTGGAGTTCTGTAGCTTAGAAGTAGGTATTCGCTATATGCGGGTTTTTTGTATGCTGAGTGTGTGTAGCAGAAGCAACTTTCGGGATTTCTGTAAAATGGATGTAGAGCGGCGCGGTTTCCAGGAGTTCTCTATCCTTTGTGTAGAGAGGAGCTAGCTGTTTCCTGGAGTTCTGTAGACTGTAATTAGCCACTCGCTATATGTGCGTTGTCTGTATCCTGAGTGTAGGAGTTGCAACTTCTGTGAGGTCTGTAACCTAAGTGTCGAGAGATGCAGTGTCCAGGAGTTCTGTAGGTTGAATGTACAGAGAAGCTGTTTCCCGGAGTTCTGCGGCCTGGGAGTAGGCATACGCTGTATACGGGATTCCTATGGCCTGAGTGTATCAGACGCAGCTTACGGGAGTTCTGTAACCGAGACGTACAGAGATGCAGTTTACTGGAGTTGTGCATCCTGGGCGTAGAGAGAAGTTGTTTACGGGAGTTCTGAAGCCTGGGAGTAGGCTTTCGCCATAAGCGGGTTTTCTGTATCCTGAGTGCAGCAGATGCAGCTTACGGTAGTTCTGCCACCTGAACGTAGTGAGAAGCATTTTACCGGAGGTCTGTATCCTTGTGTAGAGAGAAGCAGTTTACAAGAGTTCGGCAGCCTTGGAGTAGGCATACGCTGTATATGGGATTCCCGTAGCCTGAGTGTAGCAGACGCAGCTTAAGGGAGTTCTGTAACCTGGATGTAGAGAGACGCGGTTTAGCGGAGTTCTGCATCCTGGGAGTAGAGAGACGTTGTTTACGGGAGTTCTGTAGCCTGGAATTAGGCATTCACAATGTGCGGGTTTTCTGTATCCTGTGTGTAGGAGATGCAGCTTACAGGAGTTCTGCCCCCTGAATGTAGAGAGACACAGCTTAGCGGAGTTAGGTGTCCTGGGTGTAGGGAGAGGCAGTTTACGGGACTTCCGTATCCTGGAATTAGGCATACACAATACGCGGGTTTACTGTACCCTGAGTGTAGGATAGCCCGCTTACGGGTGTTCTGTACCACGGATATCGAGAGACACAGTTTCCAGGAGTCCTGCAGCCTGAGTGGAGCACACGATGCTTACGGGGAATTCTGTAACCTGCATGTAGAGAGATGCAGTTTACCGGAGTTCTGTATCTGAGTGCTGAGAGCAGTGGTTTCCAAGAGGTCTGTAGCCTGGCAATAGGCATACGCAGTGCATGGGATTTCTGAAGCCTGAGTGTAGGAGACGCAGCTTACGGGAGCTCTGTTACCTGGATGCAGATCGACGCAGTTTCCAGGAGTTCTCTGTCCTTGGTGTAGAGAGGAGCTCTTTCCTGGAGTTCTGTAGCTTAGATGTAGGTATTCGCTATATGGGGGTTTTTGTTTGCTGAGTGTGTTTAGCAGACGCAACTTTCGGGATTTCTGTAAAATGGATGTAGAACGGCGCGGTTTCCAGGAGTTCTCTATCCTTTGTGTAGAGAGGAGCTAGCTGTTTCCTGGAGTTCTGTAGACTGTAATTAGCCACTCGCTATATGTGCGTTGTCTGTATCCTGAGTGTAGGAGTTGCAACTTCTGTGAGGTCTGTAACCTAAGTGTCGAGAGATGCAGTGTCCAGGAGTTCTGTAGGTTGAATGTACAGAGAAGCTGTTTCCCGGGGTTCTGCGGCCTGGGAGTAGGCATACGCTGTATAGGGGATTCCTATGGCCTGAGTGTATCAGGCGCAGCTTACGGGAGTTCTGTAACCTAGACGTACAGAGATGCAGTTTACTGGAGTTGTGCATCCTGGGCGTAGAGAGAAGTTGTTTACAGGAGTTCTGAAGCCTGGGAGTAGGCTTTCGCCATAAGCGGGTTTTCTGTATCCTGAGTGCAGCAGATGCAGCTTACGGTAGTTCTGCCACCTGAACGTAGTGAGAAGCATTTTACCGGAGGTCTGTATCCTTGTGTAGAGAGAAGCAGTTTACAAGAGTTCGGCAGCCTTGGAGTAGGCATACGCTGTATATGGGATTCCCGTAGCCTGAGTGTAGCAGACGCAGCTTAAGGGAGTTCTGTAACCTGGATGTAGAGAGACGCGGTTTAGCGGAGTTCTGCATCCTGGGAGTAGAGAGACGTTGTTTACGGGAGTTCTGTAGCCTGGAATTAGGCATTCACAATGTGCGGGTTTTCTGTATCCTGTGTGTAGGAGATGCAGCTTACAGGAGTTCTGCCCCCTGAATGTAGAGAGACACAGCTTAGCGGAGTTAGGTGTCCTGGGTGTAGGGAGAGGCAGTTTACGGGACTTCCGTATCCTGGAATTAGGCATACACAATACGCGGGTTTACTGTACCCTGAGTGTAGGATAGCCAGCTTACGGGTGTTCTGTACCACGGATATCGAGAGACACAGTTTCCAGGAGTCCTGCAGCCTGAGTGGAGCACACGATGCTTACGGGGAATTCTGTAACCTGCATGTAGAGAGACGCAGTTTACCGGAGTTCTGTATCTGAGTGCTGAGAGCAGTGGTTTCCAAGAGGTCTGTAGCCTGGCAATAGGCATACGCAGTGCATGGGATTTCTGAAGCCTGAGTGAAGGAGACGCAGCTTACGGGAGCTCTGTTACCTGGATGCAGATCGACGCAGTTTCCAGGAGTTCTCTGTCCTTGGTGTAGAGAGGAGCTCTTTCCTGGAGTTCTGTAGCTTAGAAGTAGGTATTCGCTATATGCGGGTTTTTTGTATGCTGAGTGTGTGTAGCAGAAGCAACTTTCGGGATTTCTGTAAAATGGATGTAGAGCGGCGCGGTTTCCAGGAGTTCTCTATCCTTTGTGTAGAGAGGAGCTAGCTGTTTCCTGGAGTTCTGTAGACTGTAATTAGCCACTCGCTATATGTGCGTTGTCTGTATCCTGAGTGTAGGAGTTGCAACTTCTGTGAGGTCTGTAACCTAAGTGTCGAGAGATGCAGTGTCCAGGAGTTCTGTAGGTTGAATGTACAGAGAAGCTGTTTCCCGGGGTTCTGCGGCCTGGGAGTAGGCATACGCTGTATACGGGATTCCTATGGCCTGAGTGTATCAGGCGCAGCTTACGGGAGTTCTGTAACCTAGACGTACAGAGATGCAGTTTACTGGAGTTGTGCATCCTGGGCGTAGAGAGAAGTTGTTTACGGGAGTTCTGAAGCCTGGGAGTAGGCTTTCGCCATAAGCGGGTTTTCTGTATCCTGAGTGCAGCAGATGCAGCTTACGGTAGTTCTGCCACCTGAACGTAGTGAGAAGCATTTTACCGGAGGTCTGTATCCTTGTGTAGAGAGAAGCAGTTTACAAGAGTTCGGCAGCCTTGGAGTAGGCATACGCTGTATATGGGATTCCCGTAGCCTGAGTGTAGCAGACGCAGCTTAAGGGAGTTCTGTAACCTGGATGTAGAGAGACGCGGTTTAGCGGAGTTCTGCATCCTGGGAGTAGAGAGACGTTGTTTACGGGAGTTCTGTAGCCTGGAATTAGGCATTCACAATGTGCGGGTTTTCTGTATCCTGTGTGTAGGAGATGCAGCTTACAGGAGTTCTGCCCCCTGAATGTAGAGAGACACAGCTTAGCGGAGTTAGGTGTCCTGGGTGTAGGGAGAGGCAGTTTACGGGACTTCCGTATCCTGGAATTAGGCATACACAATACGCGGGTTTACTGTACCCTGAGTGTAGGATAGCCAGCTTACGGGTGTTCTGTACCACGGATATCGAGAGACACAGTTTCCAGGAGTCCTGCAGCCTGAGTGGAGCACACGATGCTTACGGGGAATTCTGTAACCTGCATGTAGAGAGACGCAGTTTACCGGAGTTCTGTATCTGAGTGCTGAGAGCAGTGGTTTCCAAGAGGTCTGTAGCCTGGCAATAGGCATACGCAGTGCATGGGATTTCTGAAGCCTGAGTGAAGGAGACGCAGCTTACGGGAGCTCTGTTACCTGGATGCAGATCGACGCAGTTTCCAGGAGTTCTCTGTCCTTGGTGTAGAGAGGAGCTCTTTCCTGGAGTTCTGTAGCTTAGAAGTAGGTATTCGCTATATGCGGGTTTTTTGTATGCTGAGTGTGTGTAGCAGAAGCAACTTTCGGGATTTCTGTAAAATGGATGTAGAGCAGCGCGGTTTCCAGGAGTTCTCTATCCTTTGTGTAGAGAGGAGCTAGCTGTTTCCTGGAGTTCTGTAGACTGTAATTAGCCACTCGCTATATGTGCGTTGTCTGTATCCTGAGTGTAGGAGTTGCAACTTCTGTGAGGTCTGTAACCTAAGTGTCGAGAGATGCAGTGTCCAGGAGTTCTGTAGGTTGAATGTACAGAGAAGCTGTTTCCCGGGGTTCTGCGGCCTGGGAGTAGGCATACGCTGTATAGGGGATTCCTATGGCCTGAGTGTATCAGGCGCAGCTTACGGGAGTTCTGTAACCTAGACGTACAGAGATGCAGTTTACTGGAGTTGTGCATCCTGGGCGTAGAGAGAAGTTGTTTACGGGAGTTCTGAAGCCTGGGAGTAGGCTTTCGCCATAAGCGGGTTTTCTGTATCCTGAGTGCAGCAGATGCAGCTTACGGTAGTTCTGCCACCTGAACGTAGTGAGAAGCATTTTACCGGAGGTCTGTATCCTTGTGTAGAGAGAAGCAGTTTACAAGAGTTCGGCAGCCTTGGAGTAGGCATACGCTGTATATGGGATTCCCGTAGCCTGAGTGTAGCAGACGCAGCTTAAGGGAGTTCTGTAACCTGGATGTAGAGAGACGCGGTTTAGCGGAGTTCTGCATCCTGGGAGTAGAGAGACGTTGTTTACGGGAGTTCTGTAGCCTGGAATTAGGCATTCACAATGTGCGGGTTTTCTGTATCCTGTGTGTAGGAGATGCAGCTTACAGGAGTTCTGCCCCCTGAATGTAGAGAGACACAGCTTAGCGGAGTTAGGTGTCCTGGGTGTAGGGAGAGGCAGTTTACGGGACTTCCGTATCCTGGAATTAGGCATACACAATACGCGGGTTTACTGTACCCTGAGTGTAGGATAGCCAGCTTACGGGTGTTCTGTACCACGGATATCGAGAGACACAGTTTCCAGGAGTCCTGCAGCCTGAGTGGAGCACACGATGCTTACGGGGAATTCTGTAACCTGCATGTAGAGAGACGCAGTTTACCGGAGTTCTGTATCTGAGTGCTGAGAGCAGTGGTTTCCAAGAGGTCTGTAGCCTGGCAATAGGCATACGCAGTGCATGGGATTTCTGAAGCCTGAGTGAAGGAGACGCAGCTTACGGGAGCTCTGTTACCTGGATGCAGATCGACGCAGTTTCCAGGAGTTCTCTGTCCTTGGTGTAGAGAGGAGCTCTTTCCTGGAGTTCTGTAGCTTAGAAGTAGGTATTCGCTATATGCGGGTTTTTTGTATGCTGAGTGTGTGTAGCAGAAGCAACTTTCGGGATTTCTGTAAAATGGATGTAGAGCGGCGCGGTTTCCAGGAGTTCTCTATCCTTTGTGTAGAGAGGAGCTAGCTGTTTCCTGGAGTTCTGTAGACTGTAATTAGCCACTCGCTATATGTGCGTTGTCTGTATCCTGAGTGTAGGAGTTGCAACTTCTGTGAGGTCTGTAACCTAAGTGTCGAGAGATGCAGTGTCCAGGAGTTCTGTAGGTTGAATGTACAGAGAAGCTGTTTCCCGGGGTTCTGCGGCCTGGGAGTAGGCATACGCTGTATACGGGATTCCTATGGCCTGAGTGTATCAGGCGCAGCTTACGGGAGTTCTGTAACCTAGACGTACAGAGATGCAGTTTACTGGAGTTGTGCATCCTGGGCGTAGAGAGAAGTTGTTTACGGGAGTTCTGAAGCCTGGGAGTAGGCTTTCGCCATAAGCGGGTTTTCTGTATCCTGAGTGCAGCAGATGCAGCTTACGGTAGTTCTGCCACCTGAACGTAGTGAGAAGCATTTTACCGGAGGTCTGTATCCTTGTGTAGAGAGAAGCAGTTTACAAGAGTTCGGCAGCCTTGGAGTAGGCATACGCTGTATATGGGATTCCCGTAGCCTGAGTGTAGCAGACGCAGCTTAAGGGAGTTCTGTAACCTGGATGTAGAGAGACGCGGTTTAGCGGAGTTCTGCATCCTGGGAGTAGAGAGACGTTGTTTACAGGAGTTCTGTAGCCTGGAATTAGGCATTCACAATGTGCGGGTTTTCTGTATCCTGTGTGTAGGAGATGCAGCTTACAGGAGTTCTGCCCCCTGAATGTAGAGAGACACAGCTTAGCGGAGTTAGGTGTCCTGGGTGTAGGGAGAGGCAGTTTACGGGACTTCCGTATCCTGGAATTAGGCATACACAATACGCGGGTTTACTGTACCCTGAGTGTAGGATAGCCAGCTTACGGGTGTTCTGTACCACGGATATCGAGAGACACAGTTTCCAGGAGTCCTGCAGCCTGAGTGGAGCACACGATGCTTACGGGGAATTCTGTAACCTGCATGTAGAGAGACGCAGTTTACCGGAGTTCTGTATCTGAGTGCTGAGAGCAGTGGTTTCCAAGAGGTCTGTAGCCTGGCAATAGGCATACGCAGTGCATGGGATTTCTGAAGCCTGAGTGAAGGAGACGCAGCTTACGGGAGCTCTGTTACCTGGATGCAGATCGACGCAGTTTCCAGGAGTTCTCTGTCCTTGGTGTAGAGAGGAGCTCTTTCCTGGAGTTCTGTAGCTTAGAAGTAGGTATTCGCTATATGCGGGTTTTTTGTATGCTGAGTGTGTGTAGCAGAAGCAACTTTCGGGATTTCTGTAAAATGGATGTAGAGCGGCGCGGTTTCCAGGAGTTCTCTATCCTTTGTGTAGAGAGGAGCTAGCTGTTTCCTGGAGTTCTGTAGACTGTAATTAGCCACTCGCTATATGTGCGTTGTCTGTATCCTGAGTGTAGGAGTTGCAACTTCTGTGAGGTCTGTAACCTAAGTGTCGAGAGATGCAGTGTCCAGGAGTTCTGTAGGTTGAATGTACAGAGAAGCTGTTTCCCGGGGTTCTGCGGCCTGGGAGTAGGCATACGCTGTATAGGGGATTCCTATGGCCTGAGTGTATCAGGCGCAGCTTACGGGAGTTCTGTAACCTAGACGTACAGAGATGCAGTTTACTGGAGTTGTGCATCCTGGGCGTAGAGAGAAGTTGTTTATGGGAGTTCTGAAGCCTGGGAGTAGGCTTTCGCCATATGCGGGTTTTCTGTATCCTGAGTGCAGCAGATGCAGCTTACGGTAGTTCTGCCACCTGAACGTAGTGAGAAGCATTTTACCGGAGGTCTGTATCCTTGTGTAGAGAGAAGCAGTTTACAAGAGTTCGGCAGCCTTGGAGTAGGCATACGCTGTATATGGGATTCCCGTAGCCTGAGTGTAGCAGACGCAGCTTAAGGGAGTTCTGTAACCTGGATGTAGAGAGACGCGGTTTAGCGGAGTTCTGCATCCTGGGAGTAGAGAGACGTTGTTTACGGGAGTTCTGTAGCCTGGAATTAGGCATTCACAATGTGCGGGTTTTCTGTATCCTGTGTGTAGGAGATGCAGCTTACAGGAGTTCTGCCCCCTGAATGTAGAGAGACACAGCTTAGCGGAGTTAGGTGTCCTGGGTGTAGGGAGAGGCAGTTTACGGGACTTCCGTATCCTGGAATTAGGCATACACAATACGCGGGTTTACTGTACCCTGAGTGTAGGATAGCCAGCTTACGGGTGTTCTGTACCACGGATATCGAGAGACACAGTTTCCAGGAGTCCTGCAGCCTGAGTGGAGCACACGATGCTTACGGGGAATTCTGTAACCTGCATGTAGAGAGACGCAGTTTACCGGAGTTCTGTATCTGAGTGCTGAGAGCAGTGGTTTCCAAGAGGTCTGTAGCCTGGCAATAGGCATACGCAGTGCATGGGATTTCTGAAGCCTGAGTGAAGGAGACGCAGCTTACGGGAGCTCTGTTACCTGGATGCAGATCGACGCAGTTTCCAGGAGTTCTCTGTCCTTGGTGTAGAGAGGAGCTCTTTCCTGGAGTTCTGTAGCTTAGAAGTAGGTATTCGCTATATGCGGGTTTTTTGTATGCTGAGTGTGTGTAGCAGAAGCAACTTTCGGGATTTCTGTAAAATGGATGTAGAGCGGCGCGGTTTCCAGGAGTTCTCTATCCTTTGTGTAGAGAGGAGCTAGCTGTTTCCTGGAGTTCTGTAGACTGTAATTAGCCACTCGCTATATGTGCGTTGTCTGTATCCTGAGTGTAGGAGTTGCAACTTCTGTGAGGTCTGTAACCTAAGTGTCGAGAGATGCAGTGTCCAGGAGTTCTGTAGGTTGAATGTACAGAGAAGCTGTTTCCCGGGGTTCTGCGGCCTGGGAGTAGGCATACGCTGTATACGGGATTCCTATGGCCTGAGTGTATCAGGCGCAGCTTACGGGAGTTCTGTAACCTAGACGTACAGAGATGCAGTTTACTGGAGTTGTGCATCCTGGGCGTAGAGAGAAGTTGTTTACGGGAGTTCTGAAGCCTGGGAGTAGGCTTTCGCCATAAGCGGGTTTTCTGTATCCTGAGTGCAGCAGATGCAGCTTACGGTAGTTCTGCCACCTGAACGTAGTGAGAAGCATTTTACCGGAGGTCTGTATCCTTGTGTAGAGAGAAGCAGTTTACAAGAGTTCGGCAGCCTTGGAGTAGGCATACGCTGTATATGGGATTCCCGTAGCCTGAGTGTAGCAGACGCAGCTTAAGGGAGTTCTGTAACCTGGATGTAGAGAGACGCGGTTTAGCGGAGTTCTGCATCCTGGGAGTAGAGAGACGTTGTTTACGGGAGTTCTGTAGCCTGGAATTAGGCATTCACAATGTGCGGGTTTTCTGTATCCTGTGTGTAGGAGATGCAGCTTACAGGAGTTCTGCCCCCTGAATGTAGAGAGACACAGCTTAGCGGAGTTAGGTGTCCTGGGTGTAGGGAGAGGCAGTTTACGGGACTTCCGTATCCTGGAATTAGGCATACACAATACGCGGGTTTACTGTACCCTGAGTGTAGGATAGCCAGCTTACGGGTGTTCTGTACCACGGATATCGAGAGACACAGTTTCCAGGAGTCCTGCAGCCTGAGTGGAGCACACGATGCTTACGGGGAATTCTGTAACCTGCATGTAGAGAGACGCAGTTTACCGGAGTTCTGTATCTGAGTGCTGAGAGCAGTGGTTTCCAAGAGGTCTGTAGCCTGGCAATAGGCATACGCAGTGCATGGGATTTCTGAAGCCTGAGTGAAGGAGACGCAGCTTACAGGAGCTCTGTTACCTGGATGCAGATCGACGCAGTTTCCAGGAGTTCTCTGTCCTTGGTGTAGAGAGGAGCTCTTTCCTGGAGTTCTGTAGCTTAGAAGTAGGTATTCGCTATATGCGGGTTTTTTGTATGCTGAGTGTGTGTAGCAGAAGCAACTTTCGGGATTTCTGTAAAATGGATGTAGAGCGGCGCGGTTTCCAGGAGTTCTCTATCCTTTGTGTAGAGAGGAGCTAGCTGTTTCCTGGAGTTCTGTAGACTGTAATTAGCCACTCGCTATATGTGCGTTGTCTGTATCCTGAGTGTAGGAGTTGCAACTTCTGTGAGGTCTGTAACCTAAGTGTCGAGAGATGCAGTGTCCAGGAGTTCTGTAGGTTGAATGTACAGAGAAGCTGTTTCCCGGGGTTCTGCGGCCTGGGAGTAGGCATACGCTGTATACGGGATTCCTATGGCCTGAGTGTATCAGGCGCAGCTTACGGGAGTTCTGTAACCTAGACGTACAGAGATGCAGTTTACTGGAGTTGTGCATCCTGGGCGTAGAGAGAAGTTGTTTACGGGAGTTCTGAAGCCTGGGAGTAGGCTTTCGCCATATGCGGGTTTTCTGTATCCTGAGTGCAGCAGATGCAGCTTACGGTAGTTCTGCCACCTGAACGTAGTGAGAAGCATTTTACCGGAGGTCTGTATCCTTGTGTAGAGAGAAGCAGTTTACAAGAGTTCGGCAGCCTTGGAGTAGGCATACGCTGTATATGGGATTCCCGTAGCCTGAGTGTAGCAGACGCAGCTTAAGGGAGTTCTGTAACCTGGATGTAGAGAGACGCGGTTTAGCGGAGTTCTGCATCCTGGGAGTAGAGAGACGTTGTTTACGGGAGTTCTGTAGCCTGGAATTAGGCATTCACAATGTGCGGGTTTTCTGTATCCTGTGTGTAGGAGATGCAGCTTACAGGAGTTCTGCCCCCTGAATGTAGAGAGACACAGCTTAGCGGAGTTAGGTGTCCTGGGTGTAGGGAGAGGCAGTTTACGGGACTTCCGTATCCTGGAATTAGGCATACACAATACGCGGGTTTACTGTACCCTGAGTGTAGGATAGCCAGCTTACGGGTGTTCTGTACCACGGATATCGAGAGACACAGTTTCCAGGAGTCCTGCAGCCTGAGTGGAGCACACGATGCTTACGGGGAATTCTGTAACCTGCATGTAGAGAGACGCAGTTTACCGGAGTTCTGTATCTGAGTGCTGAGAGCAGTGGTTTCCAAGAGGTCTGTAGCCTGGCAATAGGCATACGCAGTGCATGGGATTTCTGAAGCCTGAGTGTAGGAGACACAGCTTACGCGAGCTCTGTTACCTGGATGCAGATCGACGCAGTTTCCAGGAGTTCTCTGTCCTTGGTGTAGAGAGGAGCTCTTTCCTGGAGTTCTGTAGCTTAGAAGTAGGTATTCGCTATATGCGGGTTTTTTGTATGCTGAGTGTGTGTAGCAGAAGCAACTTTCGGGATTTCTGTAAAATGGATGTAGAGCGGCGCGGTTTCCAGGAGTTCTCTATCCTTTGTGTAGAGAGGAGCTAGCTGTTTCCTGGAGTTCTGTAGACTGTAATTAGCCACTCGCTATATGTGCGTTGTCTGTATCCTGAGTGTAGGAGTTGCAACTTCTGTGAGGTCTGTAACCTAAGTGTCGAGAGATGCAGTGTCCAGGAGTTCTGTAGGTTGAATGTACAGAGAAGCTGTTTCCCGGGGTTCTGCGGCCTGGGAGTAGGCATACGCTGTATAGGGGATTCCTATGGCCTGAGTGTATCAGGCGGGGCTTACGGGAGTTCTGTAACCTAGACATACAGAGATGCAGTTTACTGGAGTTGTGCATCCTGTGTGTAGAGAGAAGTTGTTTACGGGAGTTCTGAAGCCTGGGAGTAGGCTTTCGCCATAAGCGGGTTTTCTGTATCCTGAGTGGAGCAGATGCAGCTTACGGTAGTTCTGCCACCTGAACGTAGTGAGAAGCATTTTACCGGAGGTCTGTATCCTTGTGTAGAGAGAAGCAGTTTACAAGAGTTCGGCAGCCTTGGAGTAGGCATACGCTGTATATGGGATTCCCGTAGCCTGAGTGTAGCAGACGCAGCTTAAGGGAGTTCTGTAACCTGGATGTAGAGAGACGCGGTTTAGCGGAGTTCTGCATCCTGGGAGTAGAGAGACGTTGTTTACGGGAGTTCTGTAGCCTGGAATTAGGCATTCACAATGTGCGGGTTTTCTGTATCCTGTGTGTAGGAGATGCAGCTTACAGGAGTTCTGCCCCCTGAATGTAGAGAGACACAGCTTAGCGGAGTTAGGTGTCCTGGGTGTAGGGAGAGGCAGTTTACGGGACTTCCGTATCCTGGAATTAGGCATACACAATATGCGGGTTTACTGTACCCTGAGTGTAGGATAGCCAGCTTACGGGTGTTCTGTACCACGGATATCGAGAGACACAGTTTCCAGGAGTCCTGCAGCCTGAGTGGAGCACACGATGCTTACGGGGAATTCTGTAACCTGCATGTAGAGAGACGCAGTTTACCGGAGTTCTGTATCTGAGTGCTGAGAGCAGTGGTTTCCAAGAGGTCTGTAGCCTGGCAATAGGCATACGCAGTGCATGGGATTTCTGAAGCCTGAGTGAAGGAGACGCAGCTTACGGGAGCTCTGTTACCTGGATGCAGATCGACGCAGTTTCCAGGAGTTCTCTGTCCTTGGTGTAGAGAGGAGCTCTTTCCTGGAGTTCTGTAGCTTAGAAGTAGGTATTCGCTATATGCGGGTTTTTTGTATGCTGAGTGTGTGTAGCAGAAGCAACTTTCGGGATTTCTGTAAAATGGATGTAGAGCGGCGCGGTTTCCAGGAGTTCTCTATCCTTTGTGTAGAGAGGAGCTAGCTGTTTCCTGGAGTTCTGTAGACTGTAATTAGCCACTCGCTATATGTGCGTTGTCTGTATCCTGAGTGTAGGAGTTGCAACTTCTGTGAGGTCTGTAACCTAAGTGTCGAGAGATGCAGTGTCCAGGAGTTCTGTAGGTTGAATGTACAGAGAAGCTGTTTCCCGGGGTTCTGCGGCCTGGGAGTAGGCATACGCTGTATACGGGATTCCTATGGCCTGAGTGTATCAGGCGCGGCTTACGGGAGTTCTGTAACCTAGACGTACAGAGATGCAGTTTACTGGAGTTGTGCATCCTGGGCGTAGAGAGAAGTTGTTTACGGGAGTTCTGAAGCCTGGGAGTAGGCTTTCGCCATAAGCGGGTTTTCTGTATCCTGAGTGCAGCAGATGCAGCTTACGGTAGTTCTGCCACCTGAACGTAGTGAGAAGCATTTTACCGGAGGTCTGTATCCTTGTGTAGAGAGAAGCAGTTTACAAGAGTTCGGCAGCCTTGGAGTAGGCATACGCTGTATATGGGATTCCCGTAGCCTGAGTGTAGCAGACGCAGCTTAAGGGAGTTCTGTAACCTGGATGTAGAGAGACGCGGTTTAGCGGAGTTCTGCATCCTGGGAGTAGAGAGACGTTGTTTACGGGAGTTCTGTAGCCTGGAATTAGGCATTCACAATGTGCGGGTTTTCTGTATCCTGTGTGTAGGAGATGCAGCTTACAGGAGTTCTGCCCCCTGAATGTAGAGAGACACAGCTTAGCGGAGTTAGGTGTCCTGGGTGTAGGGAGAGGCAGTTTACGGGACTTCCGTATCCTGGAATTAGGCATACACAATACGCGGGTTTACTGTACCCTGAGTGTAGGATAGCCAGCTTACGGGTGTTCTGTACCACGGATATCGAGAGACACAGTTTCCAGGAGTCCTGCAGCCTGAGTGGAGCACACGATGCTTACGGGGAATTCTGTAACCTGCATGTAGAGAGACGCAGTTTACCGGAGTTCTGTATCTGAGTGCTGAGAGCAGTGGTTTCCAAGAGGTCTGTAGCCTGGCAATAGGCATACGCAGTGCATGGGATTTCTGAAGCCTGAGTGAAGGAGACGCAGCTTACGGGAGCTCTGTTACCTGGATGCAGATCGACGCAGTTTCCAGGAGTTCTCTGTCCTTGGTGTAGAGAGGAGCTCTTTCCTGGAGTTCTGTAGCTTAGAAGTAGGTATTCGCTATATGCGGGTTTTTTGTATGCTGAGTGTGTGTAGCAGAAGCAACTTTCGGGATTTCTGTAAAATGGATGTAGAGCGGCGCGGTTTCCAGGAGTTCTCTATCCTTTGTGTAGAGAGGAGCTAGCTGTTTCCTGGAGTTCTGTAGACTGTAATTAGCCACTCGCTATATGTGCGTTGTCTGTATCCTGAGTGTAGGAGTTGCAACTTCTGTGAGGTCTGTAACCTAAGTGTCGAGAGATGCAGTGTCCAGGAGTTCTGTAGGTTGAATGTACAGAGAAGCTGTTTCCCGGGGTTCTGCGGCCTGGGAGTAGGCATACGCTGTATAGGGGATTCCTATGGCCTGAGTGTATCAGGCGCGGCTTACGGGAGTTCTGTAACCTAGACGTACAGAGATGCAGTTTACTGGAGTTGTGCATCCTGGGCGTAGAGAGAAGTTGTTTACGGGAGTTCTGAAGCCTGGGAGTAGGCTTTCGCCATAAGCGGGTTTTCTGTATCCTGAGTGCAGCAGATGCAGCTTACGGTAGTTCTGCCACCTGAACGTAGTGAGAAGCATTTTACCGGAGGTCTGTATCCTTGTGTAGAGAGAAGCAGTTTACAAGAGTTCGGCAGCCTTGGAGTAGGCATACGCTGTATATGGGATTCCCGTAGCCTGAGTGTAGCAGACGCAGCTTAAGGGAGTTCTGTAACCTGGATGTAGAGAGACGCGGTTTAGCGGAGTTCTGCATCCTGGGAGTAGAGAGACGTTGTTTACGGGAGTTCTGTAGCCTGGAATTAGGCATTCACAATGTGCGGGTTTTCTGTATCCTGTGTGTAGGAGATGCAGCTTACAGGAGTTCTGCCCCCTGAATGTAGAGAGACACAGCTTAGCGGAGTTAGGTGTCCTGGGTGTAGGGAGAGGCAGTTTACGGGACTTCCGTATCCTGGAATTAGGCATACACAATACGCGGGTTTACTGTACCCTGAGTGTAGGATAGCCAGCTTACGGGTGTTCTGTACCACGGATATCGAGAGACACAGTTTCCAGGAGTCCTGCAGCCTGAGTGGAGCACACGATGCTTACGGGGAATTCTGTAACCTGCATGTAGAGAGACGCAGTTTACCGGAGTTCTGTATCTGAGTGCTGAGAGCAGTGGTTTCCAAGAGGTCTGTAGCCTGGCAATAGGCATACGCAGTGCATGGGATTTCTGAAGCCTGAGTGAAGGAGACGCAGCTTACGGGAGCTCTGTTACCTGGATGCAGATCGACGCAGTTTCCAGGAGTTCTCTGTCCTTGGTGTAGAGAGGAGCTCTTTCCTGGAGTTCTGTAGCTTAGAAGTAGGTATTCGCTATATGCGGGTTTTTTGTATGCTGAGTGTGTGTAGCAGAAGCAACTTTCGGGATTTCTGTAAAATGGATGTAGAGCGGCGCGGTTTCCAGGAGTTCTCTATCCTTTGTGTAGAGAGGAGCTAGCTGTTTCCTGGAGTTCTGTAGACTGTAATTAGCCACTCGCTATATGTGCGTTGTCTGTATCCTGAGTGTAGGAGTTGCAACTTCTGTGAGGTCTGTAACCTAAGTGTCGAGAGATGCAGTGTCCAGGAGTTCTGTAGGTTGAATGTACAGAGAAGCTGTTTCCCGGGGTTCTGCGGCCTGGGAGTAGGCATACGCTGTATACGGGATTCCTATGGCCTGAGTGTATCAGGCGCAGCTTACGGGAGTTCTGTAACCTAGACGTACAGAGATGCAGTTTACTGGAGTTGTGCATCCTGGGCGTAGAGAGAAGTTGTTTACGGGAGTTCTGAAGCCTGGGAGTAGGCTTTCGCCATAAGCGGGTTTTCTGTATCCTGAGTGCAGCAGATGCAGCTTACGGTAGTTCTGCCACCTGAACGTAGTGAGAAGCATTTTACCGGAGGTCTGTATCCTTGTGTAGAGAGAAGCAGTTTACAAGAGTTCGGCAGCCTTGGAGTAGGCATACGCTGTATATGGGATTCCCGTAGCCTGAGTGTAGCAGACGCAGCTTAAGGGAGTTCTGTAACCTGGATGTAGAGAGACGCGGTTTAGCGGAGTTCTGCATCCTGGGAGTAGAGAGACGTTGTTTACGGGAGTTCTGTAGCCTGGAATTAGGCATTCACAATGTGCGGGTTTTCTGTATCCTGTGTGTAGGAGATGCAGCTTACAGGAGTTCTGCCCCCTGAATGTAGAGAGACACAGCTTAGCGGAGTTAGGTGTCCTGGGTGTAGGGAGAGGCAGTTTACGGGACTTCCGTATCCTGGAATTAGGCATACACAATACGCGGGTTTACTGTACCCTGAGTGTAGGATAGCCAGCTTACGGGTGTTCTGTACCACGGATATCGAGAGACACAGTTTCCAGGAGTCCTGCAGCCTGAGTGGAGCACACGATGCTTACAGGGAATTCTGTAACCTGCATGTAGAGAGACGCAGTTTACCGGAGTTCTGTATCTGAGTGCTGAGAGCAGTGGTTTCCAAGAGGTCTGTAGCCTGGCAATAGGCATACGCAGTGCATGGGATTTCTGAAGCCTGAGTGAAGGAGACGCAGCTTACGGGAGCTCTGTTACCTGGATGCAGATCGACGCAGTTTCCAGGAGTTCTCTGTCCTTGGTGTAGAGAGGAGCTCTTTCCTGGAGTTCTGTAGCTTAGAAGTAGGTATTCGCTATATGCGGGTTTTTTGTATGCTGAGTGTGTGTAGCAGAAGCAACTTTCGGGATTTCTGTAAAATGGATGTAGAGCGGCGCGGTTTCCAGGAGTTCTCTATCCTTTGTGTAGAGAGGAGCTAGCTGTTTCCTGGAGTTCTGTAGACTGTAATTAGCCACTCGCTATATGTGCGTTGTCTGTATCCTGAGTGTAGGAGTTGCAACTTCTGTGAGGTCTGTAACCTAAGTGTCGAGAGATGCAGTGTCCAGGAGTTCTGTAGGTTGAATGTACAGAGAAGCTGTTTCCCGGGGTTCTGCGGCCTGGGAGTAGGCATACGCTGTATACGGGATTCCTATGGCCTGAGTGTATCAGGCGCAGCTTACGGGAGTTCTGTAACCTAGACGTACAGAGATGCAGTTTACTGGAGTTGTGCATCCTGGGCGTAGAGAGAAGTTGTTTACGGGAGTTCTGAAGCCTGGGAGTAGGCTTTCGCCATAAGCGGGTTTTCTGTATCCTGAGTGCAGCAGATGCAGCTTACGGTAGTTCTGCCACCTGAACGTAGTGAGAAGCATTTTACCGGAGGTCTGTATCCTTGTGTAGAGAGAAGCAGTTTACAAGAGTTCGGCAGCCTTGGAGTAGGCATACGCTGTATATGGGATTCCCGTAGCCTGAGTGTAGCAGACGCAGCTTAAGGGAGTTCTGTAACCTGGATGTAGAGAGACGCGGTTTAGCGGAGTTCTGCATCCTGGGAGTAGAGAGACGTTGTTTACGGGAGTTCTGTAGCCTGGAATTAGGCATTCACAATGTGCGGGTTTTCTGTATCCTGTGTGTAGGAGATGCAGCTTACAGGAGTTCTGCCCCCTGAATGTAGAGAGACACAGCTTAGCGGAGTTAGGTGTCCTGGGTGTAGGGAGAGGCAGTTTACGGGACTTCCGTATCCTGGAATTAGGCATACACAATACGCGGGTTTACTGTACCCTGAGTGTAGGATAGCCAGCTTACGGGTGTTCTGTACCACGGATATCAAGAGACACAGTTTCCAGGAGTCCTGCAGCCTGAGTGGAGCACACGATGCTTACGGGGAATTCTGTAACCTGCATGTAGAGAGACGCAGTTTACCGGAGTTCTGTATCTGAGTGCTGAGAGCAGTGGTTTCCAAGAGGTCTGTAGCCTGGCAATAGGCATACGCAGTGCATGGGATTTCTGAAGCCTGAGTGTAGGAGACACAGCTTACGCGAGCTCTGTTACCTGGATGCAGATCGACGCAGTTTCCAGGAGTTCTCTGTCCTTGGTGTAGAGAGGAGCTCTTTCCTGGAGTTCTGTAGCTTAGAAGTAGGTATTCGCTATATGCGGGTTTTTTGTATGCTGAGTGTGTGTAGCAGAAGCAACTTTCGGGATTTCTGTAAAATGGATGTAGAGCGGCGCGGTTTCCAGGAGTTCTCTATCCTTTGTGTAGAGAGGAGCTAGCTGTTTCCTGGAGTTCTGTAGACTGTAATTAGCCACTCGCTATATGTGCGTTGTCTGTATCCTGAGTGTAGGAGTTGCAACTTCTGTGAGGTCTGTAACCTAAGTGTCGAGAGATGCAGTGTCCAGGAGTTCTGTAGGTTGAATGTACAGAGAAGCTGTTTCCCGGGGTTCTGCGGCCTGGGAGTAGGCATACGCTTTATAGGGGATTCCTATGGCCTGAGTGTATCAGGCGGGGCTTACGGGAGTTCTGTAACCTAGACGTACAGAGATGCAGTTTACTGGAGTTGTGCATCCTGTGTGTAGAGAGAAGTTGTTTACGGGAGTTCTGAAGCCTGGGAGTAGGCTTTCGCCATAAGCGGGTTTTCTGTATCCTGAGTGGAGCAGATGCAGCTTACGGTAGTTCTGCCACCTGAACGTAGTGAGAAGCATTTTACCGGAGGTCTGTATCCTTGTGTAGAGAGAAGCAGTTTACAAGAGTTCGGCAGCCTTGGAGTAGGCATACGCTGTATATGGGATTCCCGTAGCCTGAGTGTAGCAGACGCAGCTTAAGGGAGTTCTGTAACCTGGATGTAGAGAGACGCGGTTTAGCGGAGTTCTGCATCCTGGGAGTAGAGAGACGTTGTTTACGGGAGTTCTGTAGCCTGGAATTAGGCATTCACAATGTGCGGGTTTTCTGTATCCTGTGTGTAGGAGATGCAGCTTACAGGAGTTCTGCCCCCTGAATGTAGAGAGACACAGCTTAGCGGAGTTAGGTGTCCTGGGTGTAGGGAGAGGCAGTTTACGGGACTTCCGTATCCTGGAATTAGGCATACACAATACGCGGGTTTACTGTACCCTGAGTGTAGGATAGCCAGCTTACGGGTGTTCTGTACCACGGATATCGAGAGACACAGTTTCCAGGAGTCCTGCAGCCTGAGTGGAGCACACGATGCTTACGGGGAATTCTGTAACCTGCATGTAGAGAGACGCAGTTTACTGGAGTTCTGTATCTGAGTGCTGAGAGCAGTGGTTTCCAAGAGGTCTGTAGCCTGGCAATAGGCATACGCAGTGCATGGGATTTCTGAAGCCTGAGTGAAGGAGACGCAGCTTACGGGAGCTCTGTTACCTGGATGCAGATCGACGCAGTTTCCAGGAGTTCTCTGTCCTTGGTGTAGAGAGGAGCTCTTTCCTGGAGTTCTGTAGCTTAGAAGTAGGTATTCGCTATATGCGGGTTTTTTGTATGCTGAGTGTGTGTAGCAGAAGCAACTTTCGGGATTTCTGTGAAATGGATGTAGAGCGGCGCGGTTTCCAGGAGTTCTCTATCCTTTGTGTAGAGAGGAGCTAGCTGTTTCCTGGAGTTCTGTAGACTGTAATTAGCCACTCGCTATATGTGCGTTGTCTGTATCCTGAGTGTAGGAGTTGCAACTTCTGTGAGGTCTGTAACCTAAGTGTCGAGAGATGCAGTGTCCAGCAGTTCTGTAGGTTGAATGTACAGAGAAGCTGTTTCCCGGGGTTCTGCGGCCTGGGAGTAGGCATACGCTGTATAGGGGATTCCTATGGCCTGAGTGTATCAGGCGCGGCTTACGGGAGTTCTGTAACCTAGACGTACAGAGATGCAGTTTACTGGAGTTGTGCATCCTGGGCGTAGAGAGAAGTTGTTTACGGGAGTTCTGAAGCCTGGGAGTAGGCTTTCGCCATAAGCGGGTTTTCTGTATCCTGAGTGCAGCAGATGCAGCTTACGGTAGTTCTGCCACCTGAACGTAGTGAGAAGCATTTTACCGGAGGTCTGTATCCTTGTGTAGAGAGAAGCAGTTTACAAGAGTTCGGCAGCCTTGGAGTAGGCATACGCTGTATATGGGATTCCCGTAGCCTGAGTGTAGCAGACGCAGCTTAAGGGAGTTCTGTAACCTGGATGTAGAGAGACGCGGTTTAGCGGAGTTCTGCATCCTGGGAGTAGAGAGACGTTGTTTACGGGAGTTCTGTAGCCTGGAATTAGGCATTCACAATGTGCGGGTTTTCTGTATCCTGTGTGTAGGAGATGCAGCTTACAGGAGTTCTGCCCCCTGAATGTAGAGAGACACAGCTTAGCGGAGTTAGGTGTCCTGGGTGTAGGGAGAGGCAGTTTACGGGACTTCCGTATCCTGGAATTAGGCATACACAATACGCGGGTTTACTGTACCCTGAGTGTAGGATAGCCAGCTTACGGGTGTTCTGTACCACGGATATCGAGAGACACAGTTTCCAGGAGTCCTGCAGCCTGAGTGGAGCACACGATGCTTACGGGGAATTCTGTAACCTGCATGTAGAGAGACGCAGTTTACCGGAGTTCTGTATCTGAGTGCTGAGAGCAGTGGTTTCCAAGAGGTCTGTAGCCTGGCAATAGGCATACGCAGTGCATGGGATTTCTGAAGCCTGAGTGAAGGAGACGCAGCTTACGGGAGCTCTGTTACCTGGATGCAGATCGACGCAGTTTCCAGGAGTTCTCTGTCCTTGGTGTAGAGAGGAGCTCTTTCCTGGAGTTCTGTAGCTTAGAAGTAGGTATTCGCTATATGCGGGTTTTTTGTATGCTGAGTGTGTGTAGCAGAAGCAACTTTCGGGATTTCTGTAAAATGGATGTAGAGCGGCGCGGTTTCCAGGAGTTCTCTATCCTTTGTGTAGAGAGGAGCTAGCTGTTTCCTGGAGTTCTGTAGACTGTAATTAGCCACTCGCTATATGTGCGTTGTCTGTATCCTGAGTGTAGGAGTTGCAACTTCTGTGAGGTCTGTAACCTAAGTGTCGAGAGATGCAGTGTCCAGGAGTTCTGTAGGTTGAATGTACAGAGAAGCTGTTTCCCGGGGTTCTGCGGCCTGGGAGTAGGCATACGCTGTATACGGGATTCCTATGGCCTGAGTGTATCAGGCGCAGCTTACGGGAGTTCTGTAACCTAGACGTACAGAGATGCAGTTTACTGGAGTTGTGCATCCTGGGCGTAGAGAGAAGTTGTTTACGGGAGTTCTGAAGCCTGGGAGTAGGCTTTCGCCATAAGCGGGTTTTCTGTATCCTGAGTGCAGCAGATGCAGCTTACGGTAGTTCTGCCACCTGAACGTAGTGAGAAGCATTTTACCGGAGGTCTGTATCCTTGTGTAGAGAGAAGCAGTTTACAAGAGTTCGGCAGCCTTGGAGTAGGCATACGCTGTATATGGGATTCCCGTAGCCTGAGTGTAGCAGACGCAGCTTAAGGGAGTTCTGTAACCTGGATGTAGAGAGACGCGGTTTAGCGGAGTTCTGCATCCTGGGAGTAGAGAGACGTTGTTTACGGGAGTTCTGTAGCCTGGAATTAGGCATTCACAATGTGCGGGTTTTCTGTATCCTGTGTGTAGGAGATGCAGCTTACAGGAGTTCTGCCCCCTGAATGTAGAGAGACACAGCTTAGCGGAGTTAGGTGTCCTGGGTGTAGGGAGAGGCAGTTTACGGGACTTCCGTATCCTGGAATTAGGCATACACAATACGCGGGTTTACTGTACCCTGAGTGTAGGATAGCCAGCTTACGGGTGTTCTGTACCACGGATATCGAGAGACACAGTTTCCAGGAGTCCTGCAGCCTGAGTGGAGCACACGATGCTTACGGGGAATTCTGTAACCTGCATGTAGAGAGACGCAGTTTACCGGAGTTCTGTATCTGAGTGCTGAGAGCAGTGGTTTCCAAGAGGTCTGTAGCCTGGCAATAGGCATACGCAGTGCATGGGATTTCTGAAGCCTGAGTGTAGGAGACACAGCTTACGGGAGCTCTGTTACCTGGATGCAGATCGACGCAGTTTCCAGGAGTTCTCTGTCCTTGGTGTAGAGAGGAGCTCTTTCCTGGAGTTCTGTAGCTTAGAAGTAGGTATTCGCTATATGCGGGTTTTTTGTATGCTGAGTGTGTGTAGCAGAAGCAACTTTCGGGATTTCTGTAAAATGGATGTAGAGCGGCGCGGTTTCCAGGAGTTCTCTATCCTTTGTGTAGAGAGGAGCTAGCTGTTTCCTGGAGTTCTGTAGACTGTAATTAGCCACTCGCTATATGTGCGTTGTCTGTATCCTGAGTGTAGGAGTTGCAACTTCTGTGAGGTCTGTAACCTAAGTGTCGAGAGATGCAGTGTCCAGGAGTTCTGTAGGTTGAATGTACAGAGAAGCTGTTTCCCGGGGTTCTGCGGCCTGGGAGTAGGCATACGCTGTATACGGGATTCCTATGGCCTGAGTGTATCAGGCGCAGCTTACGGGAGTTCTGTAACCTAGACGTACAGAGATGCAGTTTACTGGAGTTGTGCATCCTGGGCGTAGAGAGAAGTTGTTTACGGGAGTTCTGAAGCCTGGGAGTAGGCTTTCGCCATAAGCGGGTTTTCTGTATCCTGAGTGCAGCAGATGCAGCTTACGGTAGTTCTGCCACCTGAACGTAGTGAGAAGCATTTTACCGGAGGTCTGTATCCTTGTGTAGAGAGAAGCAGTTTACAAGAGTTCGGCAGCCTTGGAGTAGGCATACGCTGTATATGGGATTCCCGTAGCCTGAGTGTAGCAGACGCAGCTTAAGGGAGTTCTGTAACCTGGATGTAGAGAGACGCGGTTTAGCGGAGTTCTGCATCCTGGGAGTAGAGAGACGTTGTTTACGGGAGTTCTGTAGCCTGGAATTAGGCATTCACAATGTGCGGGTTTTCTGTATCCTGTGTGTAGGAGATGCAGCTTACAGGAGTTCTGCCCCCTGAATGTAGAGAGACACAGCTTAGCGGAGTTAGGTGTCCTGGGTGTAGGGAGAGGCAGTTTACGGGACTTCCGTATCCTGGAATTAGGCATACACAATACGCGGGTTTACTGTACCCTGAGTGTAGGATAGCCAGCTTACGGGTGTTCTGTACCACGGATATCGAGAGACACAGTTTCCAGGAGTCCTGCAGCCTGAGTGGAGCACACGATGCTTACGGGGAATTCTGTAACCTGCATGTAGAGAGACGCAGTTTACCGGAGTTCTGTATCTGAGTGCTGAGAGCAGTGGTTTCCAAGAGGTCTGTAGCCTGGCAATAGGCATACGCAGTGCATGGGATTTCTGAAGCCTGAGTGAAGGAGACGCAGCTTACGGGAGCTCTGTTACCTGGATGCAGATCGACGCAGTTTCCAGGAGTTCTCTGTCCTTGGTGTAGAGAGGAGCTCTTTCCTGGAGTTCTGTAGCTTAGAAGTAGGTATTCGCTATATGCGGGTTTTTTGTATGCTGAGTGTGTGTAGCAGAAGCAACTTTCGGGATTTCTGTAAAATGGATGTAGAGCGGCGCGGTTTCCAGGAGTTCTCTATCCTTTGTGTAGAGAGGAGCTAGCTGTTTCCTGGAGTTCTGTAGACTGTAATTAGCCACTCGCTATATGTGCGTTGTCTGTATCCTGAGTGTAGGAGTTGCAACTTCTGTGAGGTCTGTAACCTAAGTGTCGAGAGATGCAGTGTCCAGGAGTTCTGTAGGTTGAATGTACAGAGAAGCTGTTTCCCGGGGTTCTGCGGCCTGGGAGTAGGCATACGCTGTATACGGGATTCCTATGGCCTGAGTGTATCAGGCGGGGCTTACGGGAGTTCTGTAACCTAGACGTACAGAGATGCAGTTTACTGGAGTTGTGCATCCTGGGCGTAGAGAGAAGTTGTTTACGGGAGTTCTGAAGCCTGGGAGTAGGCTTTCGCCATAAGCGGGTTTTCTGTATCCTGAGTGCAGCAGATGCAGCTTACGGTAGTTCTGCCACCTGAACGTAGTGAGAAGCATTTTACCGGAGGTCTGTATCCTTGTGTAGAGAGAAGCAGTTTACAAGAGTTCGGCAGCCTTGGAGTAGGCATACGCTGTATATGGGATTCCCGTAGCCTGAGTGTAGCAGACGCAGCTTAAGGGAGTTCTGTAACCTGGATGTAGAGAGACGCGGTTTAGCGGAGTTCTGCATCCTGGGAGTAGAGAGACGTTGTTTACGGGAGTTCTGTAGCCTGGAATTAGGCATTCACAATGTGCGGGTTTTCTGTATCCTGTGTGTAGGAGATGCAGCTTACAGGAGTTCTGCCCCCTGAATGTAGAGAGACACAGCTTAGCGGAGTTAGGTGTCCTGGGTGTAGGGAGAGGCAGTTTACGGGACTTCCGTATCCTGGAATTAGGCATACACAATACGCGGGTTTACTGTACCCTGAGTGTAGGATAGCCAGCTTACGGGTGTTCTGTACCACGGATATCGAGAGACACAGTTTCCAGTAGTCCTGCAGCCTGAGTGGAGCACACGATGCTTACGGGGAATTCTGTAACCTGCATGTAGAGAGACGCAGTTTACCGGAGTTCTGTATCTGAGTGCTGAGAGCAGTGGTTTCCAAGAGGTCTGTAGCCTGGCAATAGGCATACGCAGTGCATGGGATTTCTGAAGCCTGAGTGTAGGAGACGCAGCTTACGGGAGCTCTGTTACCTGGATGCAGATCGACGCAGTTTCCAGGAGTTCTCTGTCCTTGGTGTAGAGAGGAGCTCTTTCCTGGAGTTCTGTAGCTTAGAAGTAGGTATTCGCTATATGCGGGTTTTTTGTATGCTGAGTGTGTGTAGCAGAAGCAACTTTCGGGATTTCTGTAAAATGGATGTAGAGCGGCGCGGTTTCCAGGAGTTCTCTATCCTTTGTGTAGAGAGGAGCTAGCTGTTTCCTGGAGTTCTGTAGACTGTAATTAGCCACTCGCTATATGTGCGTTGTCTGTATCCTGAGTGTAGGAGTTGCAACTTCTGTGAGGTCTGTAACCTAAGTGTCGAGAGATGCAGTGTCCAGGAGTTCTGTAGGTTGAATGTACAGAGAAGCTGTTTCCCGGGGTTCTGCGGCCTGGGAGTAGGCATACGCTGTATAGGGGATTCCTATGGCCTGAGTGTATCAGGCGCAGCTTACGGGAGTTCTGTAACCTAGACGTACAGAGATGCAGTTTACTGGAGTTGTGCATCCTGGGCGTAGAGAGAAGTTGTTTACGGGAGTTCTGAAGCCTGGGAGTAGGCTTTCGCCATAAGCGGGTTTTCTGTATCCTGAGTGCAGCAGATGCAGCTTACGGTAGTTCTGCCACCTGAACGTAGTGAGAAGCATTTTACCGGAGGTCTGTATCCTTGTGTAGAGAGAAGCAGTTTACAAGAGTTCGGCAGCCTTGGAGTAGGCATACGCTGTATATGGGATTCCCGTAGCCTGAGTGTAGCAGACGCAGCTTAAGGGAGTTCTGTAACCTGGATGTAGAGAGACGCGGTTTAGCGGAGTTCTGCATCCTGGGAGTAGAGAGACGTTGTTTACGGGAGTTCTGTAGCCTGGAATTAGGCATTCACAATGTGCGGGTTTTCTGTATCCTGTGTGTAGGAGATGCAGCTTACAGGAGTTCTGCCCCCTGAATGTAGAGAGACACAGCTTAGTGGAGTTAGGTGTCCTGGGTGTAGGGAGAGGTAGTTTACGGGACTTCCGTATCCTGGAATTAGGCATACACAATACGCGGGTTTACTGTACCCTGAGTGTAGGATAGCCAGCTTACGGGTGTTCTGTACCACGGATATCGAGAGACACAGTTTCCAGGAGTCCTGCAGCCTGAGTGGAGCACACGATGCTTACGGGGAATTCTGTAACCTGCATGTAGAGAGACGCAGTTTACCGGAGTTCTGTATCTGAGTGCTGAGAGCAGTGGTTTCCAAGAGGTCTGTAGCCTGGCAATAGGCATACGCAGTGCATGGGATTTCTGAAGCCTGAGTGAAGGAGACGCAGCTTACGGGAGCTCTGTTACCTGGATGCAGATCGACGCAGTTTCCAGGAGTTCTCTGTCCTTGGTGTAGAGAGGAGCTCTTTCCTGGAGTTCTGTAGCTTAGAAGTAGGTATTCGCTATATGCGGGTTTTTTGTATGCTGAGTGTGTGTAGCAGAAGCAACTTTCGGGATTTCTGTAAAATGGATGTAGAGCGGCGCGGTTTCCAGGAGTTCTCTATCCTTTGTGTAGAGAGGAGCTAGCTGTTTCCTGGAGTTCTGTAGACTGTAATTAGCCACTCGCTATATGTGCGTTGTCTGTATCCTGAGTGTAGGAGTTGCAACTTCTGTGAGGTCTGTAACCTAAGTGTCGAGAGATGCAGTGTCCAGGAGTTCTGTAGGTTGAATGTACAGAGAAGCTGTTTCCCGGGGTTCTGCGGCCTGGGAGTAGGCATACGCTGTATAGGGGATTCCTATGGCCTGAGTGTATCAGGCGCAGCTTACAGGAGTTCTGTAACCGAGACGTACAGAGATGCAGTTTACTGGAGTTGTGCATCCTGGGCGTAGAGAGAAGTTGTTTACGGGAGTTCTGAAGCCTGGGAGTAGGCTTTCGCCATAAGCAGGTTTTCTGTATCCTGAGTGCAGCAGATGCAGCTTACGGTAGTTCTGCCACCTGAACGTAGTGAGAAGCATTTTACCGGAGGTCTGTATCCTTGTGTAGAGAGAAGCAGTTTACAAGAGTTCGGCAGCCTTGGAGTAGGCATACGCTGTATATGGGATTCCCGTAGCCTGAGTGTAGCAGACGCAGCTTAAGGGAGTTCTGTAACCTGGATGTAGAGAGACGCGGTGTAGTGGAGTTCTGCATCCTGGGAGTAGAGAGACGTTGTTTACAGGAGTTCTGTAGCCTGGAATTAGGCATTCACAATGTGCGGGTTTTCTGTATCCTGTGTGTAGGAGATGCAGCTTACAGGAGTTCTGCCCCCTGAATGTAGAGAGACACAGCTTAGCGGAGTTAGGTGTCCTGGGTGTAGGGAGAGGCAGTTTACGGGACTTCCGTATCCTGGAATTAGGCATACACAATACGCGGGTTTACTGTACCCTGAGTGTAGGATAGCCAGCTTACGGGTGTTCTGTACCACGGATATCGAGAGACACAGTTTCCAGGAGTCCTGCAGCCTGAGTGGAGCACACGATGCTTACGGGGAATTCTGTAACCTGCATGTAGAGAGATGCAGTTTACCGGAGTTCTGTATCTGAGTGCTGAGAGCAGTGGTTTCCAAGAGGTCTGTAGCCTGGCAATAGGCATACGCAGTGCATGGGATTTCTGAAGCCTGAGTGAAGGAGACGCAGCTTACGGGAGCTCTGTTACCTGGATGCAGATCGACGCAGTTTCCAGGAGTTCTCTGTCCTTGGTGTAGAGAGGAGCTCTTTCCTGGAGTTCTGTAGCTTAGAAGTAGGTATTCGCTATATGCGGGTTTTTTGTATGCTGAGTGTGTGTAGCAGAAGCAACTTTCGGGATTTCTGTAAAATGGATGTAGAGCGGCGCGGTTTCCAGGAGTTCTCTATCCTTTGTGTAGAGAGGAGCTAGCTGTTTCCTGGAGTTCTGTAGACTGTAATTAGCCACTCGCTATATGTGCGTTGTCTGTATCCTGAGTGTAGGAGTTGCAACTTCTGTGAGGTCTGTAACCTAAGTGTCGAGAGATGCAGTGTCCAGGAGTTCTGTAGGTTGAATGTACAGAGAAGCTGTTTCCCGGGGTTCTGCGGCCTGGGAGTAGGCATACGCTGTATAGGGGATTCCTATGGCCTGAGTGTATCAGGCGCAGCTTACGGGAGTTCTGTAACCTAGACGTACAGAGATGCAGTTTACTGGAGTTGTGCATCCTGGGCGTAGAGAGAAGTTGTTTACGGGAGTTCTGAAGCCTGGAGTAGGCTTTCGCCATAAGCGGGTTTTCTGTATCCTGAGTGCAGCAGATGCAGCTTACGGTAGTTCTGCCACCTGAACGTAGTGAGAAGCATTTTACCGGAGGTCTGTATCCTTGTGTAGAGAGAAGCAGTTTACAAGAGTTCGGCAGCCTTGGAGTAGGCATACGCTGTATATGGGATTCCCGTAGCCTGAGTGTAGCAGACGCAGCTTAAGGGAGTTCTGTAACCTGGATGTAGAGAGACGCGGTTTAGCGGAGTTCTGCATCCTGGGAGTAGAGAGACGTTGTTTACGGGAGTTCTGTAGCCTGGAATTAGGCATTCACAATGTGCGGGTTTTCTGTATCCTGTGTGTAGGAGATGCAGCTTACAGGAGTTCTGCCCCCTGAATGTAGAGAGACACAGCTTAGTGGAGTTAGGTGTCCTGGGTGTAGGGAGAGGTAGTTTACGGGACTTCCGTATCCTGGAATTAGGCATACACAATACGCGGGTTTACTGTACCCTGAGTGTAGGATAGCCAGCTTACGGGTGTTCTGTACCACGGATATCGAGAGACACAGTTTCCAGGAGTCCTGCAGCCTGAGTGGAGCACACGATGCTTACGGGGAATTCTGTAACCTGCATGTAGAGAGACGCAGTTTACCGGAGTTCTGTATCTGAGTGCTGAGAGCAGTGGTTTCCAAGAGGTCTGTAGCCTGGCAATAGGCATACGCAGTGCATGGGATTTCTGAAGCCTGAGTGAAGGAGACGCAGCTTACGGGAGCTCTGTTACCTGGATGCAGATCGACGCAGTTTCCAGGAGTTCTCTGTCCTTGGTGTAGAGAGGAGCTCTTTCCTGGAGT